>NC_083763.1:27133224-27433224 GCF_963514075.1 Conger conger | reverse complement strand
GCCTCAAGAGTGAAGAAGTTGTGAAGGGAGCACATGCAGGACCAAGTTGCTGCAGCAGTGTGTCCCGAGGTGGTGACACTGAGCTTCTTAGCTGAGTGGGAAGGAAACACAGTGGTATCAATTTGCAGGGAACTCATTTCCAGGACCAGGAGGAATACAAGTTCTTCCCCAGTTACAACATTGAGTGGTCGCTAAAAGTCCAGTTGGGTCCTATGTGAGCTTATTTAAGTTGCTCTAGAAATTAGCTCAATATCTTCTCAATGGCAGTATGTAATTCCTTTAAAAAAAATGTTTCGCATTCACCACCAGAAATACAGTATTGAATTTAATGAAGCTGGAATGTCAAAAAAGTACAACTGCTAACGTTTTTGTTCTGTTGGAGGAAGATAATGAGAGTTTTGAGCAGTCAGTCAATCAATGTGCAAAAGTGCACACAACTGAATTCATAATTTGCAGGCATGTTACAATTTTATGCAAAATTAATATCAATCTGCTTACAGTGTTTTCAATAGAAATATTGCTACTGTATAAGCCTTTGCATGGGTTTTTGTGGCTCTGTCCATATAAACTACCAAGTGTATTCTGTAGGATATTACAGCTGAGTGATTAATATTAATCAGGTATTTTGATTTTTCATTTTTACAAATTATTGTTGATTTATTTTCAGATGCAAAGTATAGGTACCCATGGCCTAACAACAGAGGGCGCCATCGATCTGCAGGTATTTTCTACTCTACCAGTCTCCCTGAGGTAGAGTAGAATACATTAATTTCAGCTTGTGTGCATGAATATTTTTCATGCATTTTGAAACAGCTGAAATACACGAACTTCTGTCAGTGATCCTTTGAAGAAATTGTGTTTTTGTATGATAGTATTCATACAGAGATATCCACATCAATGACGGCATGCTTTTACTGAGGTCAAGGTTGTAACTGGGTGGACAGCACTGATTTGGGATGAATAAATACCCACTGGCAAATTCAGACAGAAAGAGCAACAATCTGGACTTTCGCTGTGACACCTCTGACCACCTTCACAGACATTTTCAGCAGAAGGAAATTGCAAAGAATCTTCATTACTTGCATAATGATTTCCTGGCACATTGGTGGAACTTATAATGGGAATTCAGAATTTGTGCTCATGGAACAGTTATGTCTTGCTGAACCAGGCAGGAAGCAATCCTGGGTCAATCCTGGAACTTCATTTTAAAACTGAACATCTTGAGAAATAGAATGTGCATATTTTGTTTGTTTGATCTAGGAGTGTTCTTTCAAAAAGTATTCCAAACTTCTTTTTTAAAATTCGGCTGATGATGCAGATGCCACTAACATTTTATATGCTGTCCATTTATACATCTTTACTGACACAATTAAATACAGGATAGATAGTGATGGCAGATTATCATACAGAAGAATGACTAAACTACCTTCATCAAGGGTGTAAGGTGCAGGACCCATAACCTGAAAGTCTCTTGTTCCAAGACCAGTTCTGTACCCATCGAGAGAGAGTTTCTGGATAGTTTTGGAGGTGTTTTGTTGGTAAAAATGCGAATAAGAAAAATATATTTTCACTGAGTGTCATTTACAGCATTCGAGGTGCATCAAATGTTTGTCCTCTCTAGTGCGTTCAGGTGAAATCAGCTCGTTATATCGGACATAATCTCAATTTATCGGCCAATACATTTTGTTTAAAGCTGTACCTGGCAAATGCCGATACAACCCTGATATTATTGTGCACATGTTACTGCCTGGCGGCACGGATGGTGCAGTGGGTAGCACTGCCGCCTCACAGCAAGGAGGTCCTGGGTTCGAATCCCCGTCGGCCGGGGCCTCTCTGTGCGGAGTTTGCATGTTCTCCCCGTGTCTGCGTGGGTTTCCTCCGGGTACTCCGGTTTCCTCCCACAGTCCAAAGACATGCATGTTAGGCTGATTGGAGAGTCTAAATTGCCCATAGGTATGAGTGTGTGAGTGAATGGTGTGTGTGCCCTGTGATGGACTGGCGACCCGTCCAGGGTGTATTCCTGCCTTTCGCCCAATGTATGCTGGGATAGGCTCCAGCCCCCCTGCGACCCTGTTCAGGATAAGCGGGTTCAGATAATGGATGGATGGATGGATGGATGGATGGATGTTACTGCCTTTAACTGTGGGAATATTCATTATTTCTGAACTCCTCTGACTGACCATCATCTTCCTCTTTATGTCCTCCAATTGCTTAAGTCATGTATTCTATGAGACTAACCTGCCCATATTCATCCACCTTGCATAACACACTGAAGCAACATTATTTTTACCCCAGTACATATTATATTATAATATATTATAGTACTAAGTACATGTTGATTTGCACCCCAAGTATCTGAACATAAGTGTTTTCCACTCAAACGTAAGGACAAATTGAGCTTCTGTAAGAGATGAAATGTCAGTTTCCTTTCAAAGTACACAGTGTGAGGTTATTCAGATACTGTATGTATGTGTGCAGGTATGCATGTATTCATGTATGTATGTATGTATGCCCTTTGAATTGTATTAGCCTGACATTATGTTCACTAGGATAATCGGGACACAAGGGAAGAATAATGGCAGCTTCTGGGGCCCATTAAACAACTGGTTCCAGAGATGGAGGCCCAAGGGGAACTTTTGACACTCTCATTTGTAAAAAAAATAAATAAATAAATAGACAAATAATTACAAATTACAAGATAATTACAACTTTCTCTTTGTCTTTTACTTTTTAAAATGTAGATTTCATGACCAAAATTCTACACAGAACACCCCATAATGACAACATGAAAGAAGTTTTTTGCAAATTTTTGCAAATTTATTAAAAATAAAAAACTAAGAAATCACATGTACATAAGTATTCACAGCCTTTGCTCAATACTTTGTTGATGCACCTTTGGCAGCAATTACAGCCTCAAGTCTTTTTGAATATGATGCCACAAGCTTGGCACACCTATCTTTGGGCAGTTTCGCCCATTTCTCTTTGCAGCACCTCTCAAGCTCCATCAGGTTGGATGGGGAGCGTCGGTGCACAGCCATTTTCAGACCTCTCCAGAGATGTTCAATCGGATTCAAGTCTGGGCTCTGGCTGGGCCACTCAAGGACATTCACAGAGTTGTCCTGAGGCCACTCCTTTGATATCTTGGCTGTGTGCTTAGGGTCGTTGTCCTGCTGAAAGATGAACCATCGCCCCAGTCTGAGGTAAAGAGCGCTCTGGAGCAGGTTTTCATCCTGGATGTCTCTGTACATCCCCACAGCATGATGCTGCCACCACCATGCTTCACTGTAGGGATGGTATTGGCCAGGTGATGAGCGGTCCCTGGTTTCCTCCAAACATGACGCCTGGCATTCACGCCAAAGAATTCAATCTTTGTCTCATCAGACCAGAGAATTTTGTTTCTCATGGTCTGAGAGTCCTTCAGGTGCCTTTTGGCAAACTCCAGGCGGGCTGCCATGTGCCTTTTACTAAGGAGTGGCTTCCGTCTGGCCACTCTACCATACAGGCCTGATTGGTGGATTGCTGCAGAGATGGTTGTCCTTCTGGAAGGTTCTCCTCTCTCCACAGAGGAATGCTGGAGCTCTGACCATCGGGTTCTTGGTCACCTGCCTGACTAAGGCCCTTCTCCCCCAATTGCTCAGTTTAGACGGGCGGCCAGCTCTAGGAAGAGTCCTGGTGGTTCCGAACTTCTTCCATTTACGGATGATGGAGGCCACTGTGCTCATTGGGACCTTCAAAGCAGCAGAAATCTGTACCCTTCCCCAGACTTGTGCCTCGAGACAATCCTGTCTCGGAGTTCTACAGACAATTCCTTTGACTTCATGCTTGGTTTGTGCTCCGACATGCACTGTCAACTGTGGGACCTTATATAGACAGGTGTGTGCCTTTCCAAATCATGTCCAATCAACTGAATTTACCACAGGTGGACTTCAATTAAGCAGTAGAAACATCTCAAGGTTGATCAGTGGAAACAGGATGCACCTGAGCTCAATTTTGAGCTTCATGCCAAAGGCTGTGTATACTTATGTACATGTGATTTTTTATTTTTTTACTTTTTATGTTGTCATTATGGGGTGTTGTGTGGAGAATTTGGAGGAAAAAAATGAATTTATTCCATATTCAATTACGTTATAGAAGCATAATAGAATATATTGTATTTAGTTTATAGAGCTGTCCTTATACTATTACCTGTAGAGTTTCTCATAAAAGCCAATCACCTTCAATTTTATGTTTGTTTGGGATCTTTACATCATGAAAATATATATTTTGAAAGCCAACAAGGATTTCCTTTCTAAATGTTTTTAATCAAACCTGCCCATTCAATTGGATTCTGCAAGGTTCTTCAGTTATATCACTTGAAGAATAGTCCCAGTTTTTAATTAACCCTGACTCAAAATGTGGAAATAATAAAATAAAAATGGCTATGAATTTTCATTAAAGCTGGATCTTTAAACTTCCAAGAACCATAGAGCATAAGATTTTGGTTTGCATTTCAAGGAAATCATTTCAGAGAAGGGAGAAATTTGATTGAGTAATATTGTCTAATATCTAGTTTTTGATTGAGAGAAACACAATATAATTTTATCTGGCATACTTCTTCATAGTCCAAAGGCACATTACATTACATTACATTACATTATTGGCATTTGGCAGACGTTCTCATCCAGAGCAATGTACAGTTGATTAGACTAAGCAGGAGACAATCCTCCCATGTAGCAATGAAGGGTTAAGGGCCTTGCTCATGGTCTGAGTCTGTACAGGTCTTATAGTGGCTACACCAGGATTAGAACCGCCAACCTTGCATGTCCCAGTCCTTTACCTTAACCACTACGCTACAGGCCGCCCCACAATGCACAAACAACGTATTAAAGGAGTAACATGGTGGTTGGTCACACTTTCTAGGTTTTTAGATGCAATTTGCACCAGAGGGCATTGAAGAAACATGATGAAGGTATTAAATATGTCCGTTAGTTTTGGTTGAGAATGTTCTCCTAGTAGTACATCACACGAGGATAACCTGTCAGGTTTTATTACAGCCTGGGTGTCACCGTGGGGATGATATTGTCCTTTTTTCCAAGTTTCTTTCTAGTTGCTGAGTGGGCGTGTACCTGACAGCCCTCCCATTCATTACCATCATTCGCACCAGCTGTGGGAGGGCTATTCATATGCTCCGAAGGTTGTAGCTCAGTGCTTCAGTGTCTTGTTGCCACTTCCTGGAGTCCGCTACAGCGGTCTCACTCGCTATTTGTGCTTCTGACAATATCCATGCAGCTATTGTTTGTTATTTTTTGCTTCCTTTAGCGTTCCTTAGCTTAGCTCCCTCTGTTTCCACTATAATTGGTGGGAACGGAGGTCTTTAGCTAGTTTTCTCTCTTCCTCGTTTACTACGAGTTCGCCCAGTTTTAGCGGGTAGTTTTCTGCTGCCGCTGCCGAGATGTTTCTCTCTTTTCTCCCGTTTTATTTTGTTTCCTTTTGATTTTCTTTTTGTTTAGTTCTTGGACGTTGACAGTTCTCATTACCATGCCCAGACAGTTCGGGTGTACCTTTATAGTGGGAAATTGAGGCTTAGAAGTTCTAAAATACATTTAAATGACGGAATAATAAAGAAATTATGCACATTTTTTTTATTGTTGCCTAAAGACAACTGGCAAGTGTCAGATTCAACCACCATGTTACTCCTTTAAGGCATATAAATCAAACCAAAGGTCTTATCTCTGTAAATTTGAAAGTGTTAAGGGGTGTCCTTTCCTGGAGCATCTAACTGTGCCCACAGAATGCCAAGAGGATATACAGTAAGCAGAGTTTAGGAGAGTGCCGGGGGTGTGGCGGCACTGGGGCACCCTCCACCTGGGGCCCTGTAATGGGGCCCCTAAATCCCAGCTTGCAGTGGCACTTTAATAGTGATGACATTCTTAGCCTGTGTACAAATTTGCTAATTTACGTAATCTAGCGGATATTGTGATCAAAGTATGGTGATCCTACAATCTTGGAATATGTTCTGATTCTGCACAGTCATTGCTGAATCTACTCCCTCAGGGGGTCCCCTACCACTGGAACATGGCAGAGCCTACCCCATGACTACAATAAACCTTGGGCAATTATAGGCAT
Source organism: Conger conger (assembly GCF_963514075.1). Classification (NCBI taxonomy): domain Eukaryota; kingdom Metazoa; phylum Chordata; class Actinopteri; order Anguilliformes; family Congridae; genus Conger; species Conger conger. The sequence goes on along the minus strand of NC_083763.1, from coordinate 27,427,119 downwards.
TGGAGTGATGGCTGCTCGAGCATCAGAAACCATTTTTTTAAAAGAGCAACACAGAGACTTGGCTGACGTGGGCGACATTGGCTCAGGTGGTAAGGCGGTGAGAGCAGTCATCTGGCAGTCAGAGGGATCCTGGTTCAATTCCCGCCCTGGGTGCGTCAAAGTGTCCCTGAGCAAGACACCTAACCCCCAAATGCTCCTGACGAGCTGGTTGGTGCCTTGCATGGTAGCCAATCGCTGTTATTGTGTGAATGGGTGAACGAGAAGAATCAATTGTGCAGCGCTTCAAATAAAGGCGCTATATAAATGCCAACCATTTAACAAACTTAATGTGAAAGAATTTAGGGATTGGCACTTAAATTCTATGAATAAGGGCTAGGACAACAGCTGAATGATTGGATTCATAGGCAGTTTTGGAAGTGGAACAGTTGCACTTCAATGAATTTGATTAGTTTTTGAGAAATTGGTGATAGATTTTGTAAGTTTTCAAAAGTATGCTGTGATTGAAAAAGGGTTGGCTATGCTGCTCTCCCAAATGCCTCCAGGAGGATGACATTTATTATTTTGTAGTGCTAGTCAGTAGGCCTATTGTCCCTAATTTCTGAAATGATTCTGCCATGTTTGTGTTCATCCTGATAATATTCTCTTTACCCACTGCCCAGATTCGCCCAGTCATATCCATGGTGATGAAACCTCCAATGCATTATCCCCCAATGATCAGACATGGCCTCGTTTGACAGATTTCGATCGGCTGGCTCCTTTATTAGATCCTTCACTCATCTGTCCTGTGCAATTCTTTTTAGCTGTCCAATCAGCATTCATTTCAGCTGTCAATCGCCTTTCATTTCTTGCTGCCTTCTGTTCCATAATTCAGTGTGCACTGGGACTAATGTGCATAACAATTCATGAACCCGGGAAACCGAATTATGTTTTTGAAAACACTTGCATACAAATTATGGACCAGCACATGCTGTCGTGAATTCACATCACATCATATTTTATTTTCTCCTTCCAGTGTCCACAACCACCTATTAACCTCCCCTGCTCTCCCATCTCAAACTGTAGCATAGTGGGCGGGTGGTTCGATCCCTGGTGTAGCCACAATAACATCCACAGCAGTCATGAATGGAATAATGACTACTAGGTACTGGAGCAATTATTTAAAGATGTGTTTATTTTATTTTATGTTTTTATCCGTAATTGCATCCACATTACAGTATAGTACACCTGTTGATAGTTCTGAACAACTATCTACAAGACACTAATAGCAAGAATAATATATCTGTCTAGAATAGAACCAACCTATATAATGAAATCAGTGAAGAACGTATGCTTGTAATATTTTGCACAGTTATGCTATGCAAAGTGGGCCAAACATAAAGCCAGAACCAATTTGAACCTGAGGACAGGCCATTGCCTTATCAGAATTCAAAGTATATCCCATCCATCTTAATTCACTTCCAAAGAGGGCCATCTTCTATTCAAGATTTTCATAATGTGTGTGTGTGTGTGTGTGTGTGTACCTTGAAAAATAATTGATCTGTAACAGCTGAAGCTAAAGTGTTTTTGATTTGTATCCTTCATTCAAATCAATTATTATATTATATTTGTGAATATTCACATTAGCTTTATGAATATTTACAAACGGGGTCTAGACAAAGAGCAAACATAACTATCCAAGGCTGTCCCCTTTGGTATAACATGCTTCATGCAGAGTAGAATATTAATAAGGAAGTAACCATGGGTATAGGGAGCCTGTTGCTTTCAAATCTTGTCTATGTCCAAATAAATGATCTCACCACACTACGGTAATGATGCATAGGTCACGCTTCCAGGAAAGATACAATTAGCATATCATAAACTGTACAGAAGAAAGGTCATTTTCTAAGGTGCACCTGTGGCTAGTAGCCTAGTGTATGAATCTGCCAAAGAGAGGGTTATTGCACCAAAACAAAGACTCAGAACTCCCAGATTTTCTAACTTTCTATTAATTATGTGCATACACTTGGATGCAATCAATCCACTTTTAGCAGCTGGAAATCAGAATTAGAATAGACTAACTAAACATGGTTGCCTGTTTAGCCAGTATACTTTCTGAGTGAACAGAAAATCCATGAATGCATAATGCCACAGTGATTTAGAAATATTATGACAGGCTATTAAGGGTGGCTAAAGTTGGGGTTACTGTGGGCATCCAAGGGAGTCTGTGTTCATTTAGCCACTACCATTCACTACCATTCATCATTAAAACCGTGCAGTAATCAATTCCGAATAGTGGGGCTTAGGCATTTAAAGACATGCTGTGCGCTGCTCATCCTCTCTGTAAAGCTAGGAATGGTGGCCCATTAATTCTCACTGGGCATTTCCATGAATTCCTGATGAAGCAGTCTTTCAACAACACCAGGGAATGTGTTGTTAATAAGAGGAATGAGGGCATCGGTAAATTACACTGTACAGTGAAGGTATTCTGTTTGCTGTTCTTTTTTCTAGATATGAACTCCAGATATGATATGATACGAATCAAAATTGTGTTTTAACTCTCCGTTTCCACATAAAGTCCTTCTATATCTTAGAAATCCTCCACTCAGTGCATACTGTGCTGACCTTTCCTCCAAAGTACCTGCAGAAAGACTTATTGACTTGCTACCTATAATGCATGCAGCCATTTCACAATGAAAGAAAAAAAGGCTTTTGCCTCTTTTATTTGACAAATCCGTGAGCAGAATCCTGCTGCTTTGTGTGTGTGGGTGTTTCTGGGTTTGGTATACAAGAAAACACATTGACGCTGGTGGAATGAACTCTCCACCTCATTGGATTGCATTATTTTAGCTCACGATAACTGCGATTTAATGATCGCCCCAATTAATGTCTTTAAACATTGCACAGACATTAGACAGCTATATTATTATTGCTATTAGTGTCTTGTAGATAGTTGTTCAAAACTATCTGCAGGTGTAATATATTGTACTGTGGAAGGAATGCATTACAGATAAAAACATTATTTTATTAAAACTGTGAAATGGTTAGAATTGAGAATAAGTGAATAAGTCAGCATGAGCAATTAGAACTGTATGTCTGTTCAAACACATTGAGCTGCAAAGTACGGAGTTTGTTTATTGAAAGTGCAGAGAACACTTAATCAGGTGTTTTGCAAACCATGCCATTGGATACGACCTGTTTTGACTAAGTGATGCAGGTCAAGCAATGTGGGTCTTTGCAGAGAAATGTTTTGAGTTAGTGATCACCAGTCAATTTGCCTGCGTCATTATAGAGGCAAAAGGTTAAGACAGCTCAGCTTTCATAGAGTGACAGAAAATATTAAGGCGGGTTAAGAGAGACAATGTGATGTTATATGACAAATGATTGGTTAGCTATAATGTATAAAGGCTAGGATACTTCCTACTGTTACTTTGGAATTCTCTGGAAGCTTCTTGCATGGAGCACACAGACTCCCCAGATTAAGCTGTTTTATTTTAAACTAAAGATTTGTAATGAGAAACTATTGACTCTGAATATTTATTCAACATCATTGCTGCCAATACAACTTCACCCACGTAAAAGGGACGAGGAGGAAAAGCGACAAAAAATATTTCCTCAACACTATGTTTGAGGACTGGGGGCTTGCTCCAAGATGAGAGAACTAAAAAAATTAGAACAGCCAACTGACACGAGCATCAAAAGAATAATAAAAAACAAAATTCACTGGGAAAGCATTGTTGCTGTGTATCGAAAATATTTTTAAGAGTCATAGTCTCTATGCTGTAAAATCCATCTTGAAGATTGGGCTGGTCAAGGCAGTCATAAGCTGGTGTTGCTGGGTATGACCTGGGCTAGCTTAACTTATTTGGGGTTTTGACGGTGGTCTAGAGGAATGCTGATTTTATTATCTAATATTGGACATCTTGTCTACCTTCATCTGACTTGTGAATCTGTCAGCCATTTCTAGACAATACCTGCTGATGCTAAAAAGGAGGGAAGTGCAGCACCCCAACTCCAGGTTGAATTCTTCAGATCTACATAAACAGTTCTGCACTGGTACAGGTAGTAAAGCAACTGGGCAGTGCATTAACCATTTTGACAGGCAGGCAGAACCGAATCAAATAAATAAAGCACCTTGACATCATTAGTCGGCAATACTGCAAAAGGCTAGAGCTGTCTTTCTCTGTTATCCAATATACGGAGTGATGTACAGGCAACATTATAAAAACTAGTTTCCCAAACTTAGGTCCCCATCCACTGATTGGAAGTTTACTTCTGAAAAATAACCACAATCAACATTTCCAATGAAATGTAATTTATTTTTTTGAGCAAATTGTGATCCTGGTGTACTGGGTACACAAGTACACTCAGTGGGTAAAGCAAGACAAATACCAAGAAAGGCTGCAATGGTTGTGTGTTTATACCTTGCAAGACCATCCACAATGGTCCGCCCATAGTAGTATAATCACTCCACTATTAGAGGAACAATGATCTCTTCATGATCACGTCACAATTATCATGAGAGTTTCTGAGCCACACGGTAAAAATGGTCATTTGAGGTGATGCCGTGCCAGAGGTAGCCAGGAATGAAATAGTCATGCTCTCTTTGAAAACTCTAATCAGACAACCTTAGCATCTTAAAGTCAATTTCTACTGTGTACCCTGCTAATGAGGCTGTCGCACACACAAAGTGGCCAGTCGCTGAATTACAGTAGATGAATGAAGCCTTCGTGATATAGCTGAAGGAGATTATATAGAGAAGAGACTGAAATGTAGCCATGGCTACATTTTCATGAATTCTCTTTTTCAAAAGGAAGCCTCCAAAGATGAATGCCTTTTAACTTTTTCACGAACATCTAACAGCTTTTTTAAGAAAACTGATAAGCACAAGTATATCATCAAATCTCATGTAGATTGGCAAAAGTGATACATTTCTAATTTCTACTACACGGTTGCATAAAATGTGCAAGTAAATGTTAATCACCAAATGGATTTCTAAAATGGATTTCTCCAACCCTGGTCTTGGAGAACAACTGGGTCTGTTGGTTTTTGTTTTCACCTTTAAAATTAGCACCCTTGTGAGACCCAGGTAACCAGGAGAGTTAACTGTGTAATCAACTGCTCTGATTACTTAAATGCAGAGCAACAATGAAAAGCAGCAGTCCCTATAGCTCTCCAGGATCTGGGTTGGAGACCACTGAATACTGTAGCTTATGGGAACTCTAAAGTGGGGTACTATTAAGTAAAATGCAGACTCAGTAAATGCTATAGTTTATCATAAAGCAAGAGACAGGGAAAACAATAGTGCAAGAGGCAAGGTGTAGGTTTTGTATACCTGTATGTATGAGAGAGGGTGTGACTGCTTGAGTTTATTTCATTTTAAGATACTTAGCAGTGTAAATTGTTTCTGGCTAGTAGCCTAGTGTATGAATCTGCCAAATACAGGCATATTGCAGCAAATCAAAGACTCAGAACCCCCATATTTTCAAACTTTGTATTAATTATGCGCATACACTTGGATGCAATCAATCCATTTTACCAGTCAGAAATCAGAATTAGAATAGACTAACTGAACATGGTTGCCTGTTTAGCCAGTGTGCTTTCTGAGTGAACAAAAAGTCGCAGTCATTTTTCTCACTCCTTACTTTCTGATAAATGCAAACATGAATGGGAAAAACAATTAGACATCCCAACCTGACCTTTGAATTGTTGCAGGTACCCTAAAACAGCATTGACCACCACAGTAGATAGTTTACTATTTGTGCTGTCAAACAAATGAATGACTTATCCTAAAGTATGTTAATATATTCACTACCATAATTCTCTAACAAAGTGTAATTACACATCACATCATAAAGGTATGTTCAGTGTTTCCCTCACTGAGGAAAATTAAGCAAAAGCCTTCTTTGTTGTTAGCTGGTTGTTATTCTGTGGTGAATACCAACAGTGATACAGCCCTCAATAGGGATGTTATTTCAGCCTCACTAACATTATCAGGACTCTGGATGTAATGACTCATCAGAATACATTCTGGTTGCTCCAGTTTACTGTAACTGGCTTAAGTATTAGCCCGGCTGGTGAGTATAGGCTTGTACTGCTGATTTACTTATCTTCTTGACATATAGATTGGCTGGTATTGTAAGACACAGTGAGCTATCGAAGGAAAGGATCCAGGTTTGGAGCTGGGTAGCAGAATACAGACAGTCTCTGAGACAATTTGCCATTTACAATGCTGTAGACCAAGGATCATCAAGTCACAGTCCTCAAGGTCCGAGAACTGCTGGTTGTCCACCCTCCATTTACCAGGGAGTCGACAGTCTGGTCAATCAGTAGCACTAATTGTTCTAGTAAATAAGAAAACCAGGGACGGATTTGGATTTGAGGTCCAGATTTCATGATTGCTGCTGTCGACCATAGTTATCTTCAAAATAACTGACACACAATGAATTGTTTGTGAATTCAAGTCGGAAAACACATTGAAAAGTTTATTTATATGGAGACGGCAATTCCTTCGGATTCATGCAGCGATGCTGTAATCTCAGACGTTGTGCTCCATAATCCAGGGTGTGTGTGAGGGGGGAAAGGTTAAAAAGGGGAAAATGAGGAAATAATTTTGTTTAAAATGTTCTGTATCAAATTGCTTTGAATAAAACTTTCTAAAAATGTGCCTCCAATTCAGTGGAGAAGGTATGTAAAATGTCTATGGATTGACAGTCTCTTCGAGCATCTTTCCTCTCACCAGAAAATGCTAAAATTTCATGAATATGGCACCAGCAGTCTCTCAGAGTGAATGAAAAGCAGATGGCAGAACTACTGAATCAAAATGACAATGCCATGCTGATGCACACATATCAATGTAGCTAGTATTAATAATAATATCCATGTGACAGTAGTACCACAAAAGGGGTTATTTAGTTATTTCTTGTTATTACAAGAAATCCAGAAAGACTGTAATTGACCTTGAAATGTAAGAAGGTACAAGGTAGCATGCATTCATACTGGTTCAGAGCCCACAAACACTTTTTTAAGTAATATTTCCTTTAATTTGTTTATTGTTTTCAACGTTTTCTCTGAAGTACTTTGTAACTTTTGTTTGGATAAGTGCTATATAAATAAAGGCTTATTATAATTCTGATTATTATCACTGAAATACAATTTCTCTAAGTGCAGGGTTTTGGCCTCAGCAGACATTATCCTTTTGGGCCATAGTCTCTTTCCAAAAAGGTGTGACTCAGTTGTGTCCCAATTTCGCTCTGGACTTTAAGTGCTTTGGTCACACGGACATAGATCGTCATAAAGCTGATGGCACAAACGGTGAGGAAAAATTCAATTCTGAGAAACATTCAACAAACCAACGTGGACCTGCTTTGCCCTTTGGTACTCCAGCACTAAATATTAGGTCTGGGGTATGCTTAAGATATTCGTCATGATTACAGTGTTTTCATTTTACAGCTTTTTAAACATATTTTACACTATCTGTAAGGTAATCAAGTCACATTCATAGTTTAGCTAGTGAAACTTTGTAATTGAACAAAATATTTGTTTGCATCTGTTGAACATGAGAAAGCAGCATATGAAAAATAATAAAGTCCTCTGGCCTTGTATGCACTCTGATTAGGTACACTTTGAAGAGGCTTATTCAATTAGTTCTGTCTAAATGGTAAATGGTTGGCATTTATATAGCGCCTTTATCCAAAGCGCTGTACAATTGATGCTTCTCATTCACCCATTCATACACACACTCACACACCAACGGCGATTGGCTGCCATGCAAGGTGCCGACCAGCTCGTCAGGAGCATTTGAGGGTTAGGTGTCTTGCTTAGGGACACTTCAACACAACCCAGGCGGGGGATCGAACCGGCAACCCTCCGCCTGCCAGACGACTGCTCTTACTGCCTGAGCCATGTCGCCCCTAACATTCATCACTTTCACCTAAACTGCAGACAAATATAGTTTGCCTCAAAACTAAAGCCAGAACTGCAGATTTGGTACTAAATACTGTAGTTCACAGAAATAGATGATATTCAATCTAAACACATTTATCTGTCTCTATTTTAGAATTAAGCTTAAAACATACAACAACATACAAAAAATACACATCGGAAGCATGAATATTGTAAAAAAAAGAAAAAAAGAGGGGTTTGTTTCAACAAGGAATCAGCTCGCATATACTGTACATTGTGCTTTTGGTTGAAGGTAAACAGATGGTCCTCCCAGTCTCCCAGGTTTCTTCAGAGAGTCTTCATTACACAATGTTTGTAACGTTTTTTTAAACTATGTTATGTTTGTTATGACTCAGTTATAATCTGAGGTTGTATGGACTGCCGTTTGGGGCACAATATTTTAATGAAAGCTCTTTTGAAACTGCTGTGGCAGAGGGGATACAGGAATGGGTTGATGGCTGAATTCAGCCACAAGAGCCAGAAGGTGATTTCGTACCAGTGGTAATCTACACAGCGCCCCCTGCAGGCTGCCCGAATGATCATCAGAAGCGTGTATGGCGCCCAGCAGACCCCAAAGGTACACACAATGATGGCGAGCGATTTGGCAATCTTCTTGTCCCGGGTGAGACGGGAATGCTGCGTCATTCTTTTGGCGTTTGAGCTGCGGGCCCCGCCTCCGGCCCCTTGGGAGTGAACGCCAACGGACCTCCTCCGCTTGCCGGGCACCCCCTTCTTCTTCGGCACGCGGAGGTTGTGGCTGGGGTAGGTGGCAGAGGGGAACTGATCTTTTGCCTCCCCTGTGTTGGAAGCGCCGGTGTTGGCTTCACCGCAGGACACCTTGCGAGTTTTGACGAAGAACACGGAGGAGCCCTGGGGTGGGGGCTGGCTGTCTTCTCGCTCCTTCATGTGGACAGCCCGGTTCTTGTTCCTCCGCCGGATGTTCAGGTAGATGCTGAGGTTGAAGAAGCTCACTGAAATGAAGGGGGAGAAGAACTCGAAGGTGGAGGCACAGAGCAGGAAGTACCAGGTGTAGTAGAACTCGGCGAAGCATTCGTCGTTGGGCACGTTGCTCCTCCCCACCACAAACTCCCAGAAGATAATGGCCGGGCCATACAAGAGGAAAGCCAGTACCCATACGGCGACCATCTTCCACACGGCCAGACTGGTCATGCTCTGTTGAGCCCTGTAAGTGACCTGTGTGTGAAAACAGATTAGTTTAATACAAACATATTTATGTTGCAATTAGTAGCCTATTCCATTGATATCTATTGATGGAAGCCCTGGGGTAAACTCCAGCTATGACCAGCTTGAAATGACCAGCTACCAGCTGTTTCAAAGCATAGCTTGAGTTGGTGAAACCATGTTGAGTATGGAGCAACCTAAAAAAAAAGCTGTTTTGCCTAACTTGAGCTGTTATTTTTTTCAGCAGGGCATATGGCACAATGAAACTGAGCCTGTAAGAATGACACAGCAGTCTTCCAAGCGATTTACAAAACAGGTAGGTTATGGTGGTAATACAAAATTAATCTGAATGAATTCCACATGCTTCAGTTCTACTTCTTATATACTGTTTTGTGTACTCTGCCATTCTTTTCTAAGTTGGACTAACAAGAATGTACTGCATTTCTCTCCTTTTTGGCAAGCATTTCAATCTAGCTTTGTTGGTAATAGCACAGGGATTTTAGAAGTTTGGAGACTAAGCGTCTCCAAGTGATGGTTCTGTCCCGCCTGGACTACTGCAATTCCCTCTTGGCTGGCCTCCCAGCGTCCGCCATCAGACCCCTCCAACTTATCCAGAATGCAGCAGCTCGTCTGGTCTTCAACCTTCCCAAATACTCACATGTCACCCCCCTGCTTACTTCCCTCCACTGGCTGCCTGTCATGGCTCGCATCAAATTCAAAACATTGGTGCTAGCCTTCCAAGCAGCTAAGGGGTCTTCCCCAGCTTACCTCCAAAAAAGTAATCAGACCCTACACCCCTGCCAGACCTCTTCGTTCAGCCTCCACAGGCCGCTTGGCACCTCCTCCTCTCCGAACTTCCACCTCACGCTCACGACTATTGTCTGTTCTGGCTCCACGGTGGTGGAACAAACTCCCTGTCGAGGTCAGAACTGTAGAATCTCTTCCCATCTTCAAGCGCAAACTGAATTCGCACCTCTTCAAGCAGCACCTCTCCCTGTCCCTCCCTACCTCCCTATAAACCTTAATTGTGAATTACTTTCTTTGTATCAGGATGTTTTAGTTTATCTAGGTAAGCACTGTTTTGCTAGTTAAGAGGTATGTTCAAACATTTGCATACTGCGGTTTGTAAAAAAAAAAATAGGCCCTGTTCCTTATCTTTGTTGTGCAGGTAGCAGTTGAAATTGTACTTCCCTCTAGGGTCTTTCAGCGCACTTATCCCTGGTTATGGGTATGCACTTTGTTATACGTCGCTCTGGATAAGAGCGTCTGCCAAATGCCATTAATGTAATGTAATGTAACTAAGAGGCATTGAAGGCTAACGCAAGATTCCTACATTAAACCAACACCTAATCATAAACACTCAAAGTGAGATGAATGGTTTGACTGCCTAGAGCTGTTGTTATGGGTTTGAGGATGTTTTCTGGGTGTGAAATGGGTTAATTGGACACAGTTTGCTGTATACTTTCTTTTGGAATGGAACTTGAATTAAACTCTTCAAATTTCAGAGTCCCTCTTGAGGAAGCATAATCCCAAGCCTGCATATTAAAAAGCAATCCTCTTATGTGAATAGGATAAAAATATATACAGTGGGCTCCAGAATTATTGACTTGCAATGCACAACAATACTACAATGATTACTGAGAAACTAAAAATGCTTAAGGTGAGAAATACGGGACTTTAACGGAACAAACCAAAATCAAATATTCACTTCATAAAAAATAGATTTAACCAAAATCAAGGTCAGACCATAATTATTTGCACCCCTGATTTAGTACTTGGTGCATCCACCTCTGACAAGGATAACAAGATAAATATTTTCCTGCAATGATTGACAAGGTTTAGGAACACATTTTGGACCATTCCTCTATGAAGATCCTTGCAAGATCCTTCACATTATTGGGTTTGTGCTTATCAACTACCCTCTTCAGTTCAACCCACAGGTATTTGATTTGAGGTCAGGTGCCTGAGATGGCCATTGTATGACATTGTTTTTATTGTCATGGCATCATTGCTTTGTGTATTTTTAAGTATTGTCGTTGGTGGTTGTCCAGGGTCGTTGTCCAGCCGGAAAGTCCAACTACAGCCAAGTCTCAGCCTTGTGATAGGGGCGAACAGTTTGTCAGCCAAGATTGCATGATACTTGGAAGAATGCTGTATCTGGCCGAAACACTCAATTTGGTCTCATCTGACCACAGCACCTTCATTCAATCATACCTTAAATGGCCAAATTAGACCGAATGAGACCAAAATTGAATGTGACAACAAAAGCAATCTTCTGCAATGGCCATCTTAAGTGTCGGACCTCAATCTAATTGTGGCCTGAACTGAATAGGGTAGTTGAGAGCGCAAACCCAAGAATGTGAAGCATCTTACAAGGACCTGCACAGAGGAATGTATTTCTTAACCTTCAAGCAAGAAAAGACTCTATGCTGCTATCCTTGCCAGGGGTGGATGAACCAAGAACTAAACCAGGGGTGCCAATAATTATGGAATCTTGATTTTAGTTAAATAAATTTTTTAATAAAACATATTTTTGTTGATTCCATTGAACCAGTATTTTTTGCATACATTTGGAGTTTCTTAGTTATCATATTTTTGTGCATTGCCAATAATTATGGAGCCCAATGTACACTCACCAAGCACTTCATTAGGTATTTATTAGACTTATTTTTTACACCTATCCACAGAGTTATGATGCATTGTGAGTTCAGAATTGCTCTTCTGCATACCACTGTTGGAATGTGTAGTTATTTGCATTAATGTCACCTTCCTGTTCAGCTTTGACCAGTCTGGCCATTCTCCTCTGATGTCTCATCAACAAAGCGTTTCTGTCTGCAAATAGTGTGCGTGAAAAACCCAGGAGTTCAGCAGTTTCTGAGATCCTCAAACCACTCGCTTCGATCAAATTTTTTTCCCATTCTGATGGTTCATAAGAACATTAACTGAAGCTCTTCACCCGTATCTACATGATTGCACTGCCACATAATTGGCTGATTAGATAATCACATGAATAAGTAGGTGTAATAAAGTAAAAATGTTCCCAATGAAGTGCTTGGTGAGTGTATATTGGATTAACTGCAAGAGACATTCAATATTTGAGTAGCTTTTCTGCAAAACGGTGTTTCAGTGAATGGAGATAATAAGGCTCAGTAATTCAGGAGAAGGCTACTCAGAGGCTGGTTCATGTTTTCAAGCCTTTCACATCTTTTGTCGGTTCACCTGTCTCTGCAAAGGGCATTGGATCAAGTTTCTTTCTCTAGCGTTATACATTTTCTAACTGATGATACTCACCTGGCCACCCCCAGACCCCAGAGTTTTAATGGTCAGCCTTATTACCGCTCAGGCTTATTGTGATAGGCTGACCTATGAGCATTGCTAATGATGATAGGCTGCCCTGCTGTAAAATCCAGCTATATCAGCTTGGCCGGCTTGAAAATTGTGCTGATCAAGCTGGTCAACATAGCGTGAGCTGGTCAAACCATGTCAGGTTGTGAGTTGGTCTGAATTGCTCAACCAACTAAACCAAAGGTCTAACCTGGTCAAGCGGTTTCAAAACCTAGCTGTTTTTTTCAGCAGGGTGACCTATGACTTTAATGTTGGAATAATACCAGCAGTACACATGCTGATCTAATTTCCAGGTGGAGAGTCAAAAGAGATCATTAATGTAGTTTATAAATAATCACACACTGTGGTAGATCAAAATTTGCATACCATAGTTCAAATTAAGTTCTCAGGACATCAGCCCTAATCTGAATAGATAATCCATACTTGACTCACTCAATGAGAACATCATATACTAGTTACAAACCCCACCCCCACCCCCCACATCAGGCTCTGCCTAGACCCCCCGTACCATCACCATTATACACCCTCCTGGGTTTCTGGCCTGCACCATTTAACCTGGACCCCATCCTTTCAACTGTGCCATCAGCTAACAGCCATGCACAACCGAACTAGGACCCATCTTAATGTCTCTCCAGAGTCTGTGTCCAAACATGCTCGTCGGTCTTTACCGCATCGTTCCATTTTCCGGGATATTCCTCATGGGATATCAAGCACTCCCTTAGTGTTTCTGAGGAGCTCAGGGGTACTTCAAAGAAAGAAGTGGTCTCACCTGAAGTACTGGCACTTTATAGAGAGAAGATGAGGCTTAGTGAGTCTCTTGTGTCATTTTGTGAAAACCCAACCACCTGGCCTCAAATCTGACAGGTTTATTTTTAGATCTGCTGTGTGGAAACCCTGTTCTTAGCTACCATGAGAAGCATCTGGCTTTTGTTCTAACTGAACCACTTAATCAGTTAACTGGCTCGACTATTTGTATAAATTACTGCATGCGACAGTGTAATCAAGAGCAACAGAAATTCTCCAGGATCACTGGCCCACACTGCAATCAGTAATTAATGAGTTTAATGCCCTTATTCCTTTGTTTTCAATTCATATTTAGATTGTGTTCTCTCCATTTTAATAAAAATCCTAGTCTTAGGCCTTGAGATAGGTGCAGGGTTAAGAATTTGGGTTAGGGTTAGAATTATGGTTGAATGGTTAGAATTAGGGTGAGATTTAGGGTTAGATTTATGTTGGGTCGTTGTCGTTTATGTAGGGTTCCAGGGGTTGAGCCAGGCTTGCAAAGCTTCAAACAGAGTAACAGAGTTGACATCCTCCTGAGAATCAGACAAAATGTGATTTTGTTCAGAGGATTTGGATTTGAGGTCCAGATGATTGCTGCTCTAGTATTTTAGTCTGTGTCAGAATTGCACATTGTAAATTTCAACATTGTACCCGTAAACTTGCAATGTAACTAAGTTTGTTGATGAAACTCAACTGGATTCATTTCAAATTGTGCTGTTGGTGCCCTGCCATATCAACTAAAGGTAGCCCCCTCGCATTAGGGCTGAATTAGGGCTGTCAGATTTACAGTAGTTTTGAAATTTGGATCTTTGAACAGGACAAAATTAATTTGGTTGTTCAAATGAATGTTCCAATATGTGATTTTTTTAAATACACAGATTCAAAAACTCCCACGTGTCCCCTCTTCAAAAATATAGGTGACAAATATTTTGCAGCAAGAGATGATACATAGAAAGTAAGCAAACTTGTTAGCACCTTCCTTGTAGTGGGAAAACCTGTGCATTCCAGGCACATCTGTGGACTGTTTTTGCCTTAGCAGAAACATTGTAAATAAAAGCATGGTACGAAGCATGGTCTCAAGTGGGTCCTGTTGTATTTTGGGTGAATAATCTATTTTTCTATTACAGTGCTCCTTGGGCCATTCTCAGAGAAATGTATTGTGTAAAAATGTATTATATTGTGATCAATATGAAATATAAAATATGGGTTTCATTATAAGGTTAAAGTACATGACTTGTGGATGGATGACTTGACTGGTTTTATGTTATGACGTTATAATGTAGAATTTTTATTCTACAATTACATAGATATGCTTAGAAATTTGAACAGGTACCTCTAATAACCCACCTGAATTTCCCATCATATGAACAGGTGGTTTTGAATGTCCATTTGCCAGGCAATGAATCACTTCTGAATTAACAAATATTGAGCAATGCAGTCTGTGTCACCACCTACCTCAACAGTGTACTCACATTGTTGCAACTGCTGTGTGTCTGTACAAACATGTTCAGTGAGTAAGGCAGTTAGGAAAATTCTGTGTGAGTTTATTGTCTCTTTAAGACCAGTGTCATAGCTTTGACTCAATGCTTTCTCTTTCACTTTTTTCCCTAGACACAGATGATGCCTTTGTCAGAAACGCATTTGGAAGATCAAAGGCCGACTGTAAAGGTCAGCGAGATAATTTGTATTCATTGGTATACAGACTGTTGTGACAGCAACATTGAAAAGAAAAATAAACAACATAAAAATATTCACAAATAAGGGAAGCAACCATGAATGTAAGCCATGTTTTGAGCGATCACACAAAATTTTGTGATCAGCAGATTGGGTAAAACCAACCAAATAAACAACTAATTAATTCATGACCTCACAGAATCTGTGAACAAATACAGTGATGTGAACAAGTAGTTCCCCCTTCCTGATTTCCTCTATTATTTTGTATTTTTCCACACAGAATGGTTTCAACGAAATTTTATATTAAAAAGGGAACCTGATTAAACATAAAACAAAAAAAATCTTTTACATTTATATTTAATTTCTTTTCTGAAAAAAGTTCACCCTTTGTACCAGTTTTAGCAGCAATAACTGCAATCGAACACTTCTTATAATTTGTTATTAGTCTTTCACCTTGTTGTGAGGTACTTCAGCCCACAGAACTGCTTTAATTCAGACATCTTCACACAACTGCTTAAATTCATAGGTTTGGTATACCATGGTCAAAGGAAACTAGGAAAAGGAAGCTATTTCTAAGTGACAACTAATCCAGGAAGTGACACATGATCCAAGAAGAACATCCAAAGCCCTGCAGACCTCTCTAGTATCAGCTGGATCAGTCTTCATGGCTCTACATTAAGAAAGAGACTGGGCAAAGAAGGGATTCATAAGAAAGCAGCAAGTTCATGCTGAAAAACCCACCACTTTGTTTTTGTAAAATTCTTCCAGTGAGGTGAAAGACTGATATTAAATTATAGAAAGTGTTTGGTTGCACTTGCTGCTAAAGGTGGTGAAACCAGTTATTAAATTTAAAGGGGCAATTACATTTTCACAGGAGTGACATAGATGTTTGATAGATGTTTATTAAATCAATGTGTATTGTGTTTATTCAAGTTCCCTTTGTCTACTATACAATTTTGTCTAATGATCTGAAACTATTCAGTGTGTAAAAATATGCAATAATAGAGGAAATCAGGAAGGGAACAAATACTTTTTCATGGTACTGCATGGTTCAGAATTGTAGTGTTGTGTTTTTTTCAGCCCTGAGAGTTTGATCATGTTTTTTACAACACTGAATCTCTGATAGTACTCTAAGGGCCAGATTTACTAAGCCTTTTGCAACGATTTCAGGCACACATATGACTCAGGAAACATGCGTTGTGTGGATCAAACTGGTATGAAATATGTGTGCAATCCAGCCGAGTTGTCACAAGCTTCACGTTTCTCCTTAATGCATGTGCATTTAAGGGTAGATTGTGCCAATAAAGGGCGGATATAAGTGTGGCTGATTATGTATTCTGTTGAATTTAATAAAGTTCATGCAATTAGCGAGGCTCAACATGTGTGCGAAATGTATCCGCAATAACTGAAATAACTTGCTCCATCATAGTGACAGTAATAAGTGTTTGAAGTTTCCAAATCACATCATTGCCGCTCGTTAAAAATATGAGTAGGCTGAATGCATTGATATGCTGCTTTAAATTACTTTTGTCCATCATGGAAAGACATTCCAAACTTTGTTAAAAACAGAGCATGTTCAACTGCCATTGCTAAAATAAAAAAACTGGGTTGTGTGTTTGTTTGTATTAGTTATCCTCCAAAAAATAAAAATAAAATAAACAGGGAAAGCCAAACAACCAGCCATACAAATAATTGTGCCTTCATAACTAAGTTATTCAGGCAGACTGAGTGCTCACCAACATACCCTCCTCAGGCCAAATGTTGCGTTGCGAGTTTCATGTACGTACATCTGGCCTCAAGTGTCTGTCTGAAATGTTTAATGTATATAAAATATTGCTGTTGCTATAGTGCTATAGTGCTGTTGCTTGATGGTAAAATCATCCTTTACAGAAGCTGTTTCCATCTCTGGAGTCAAAACCTCTGTTAAATGACCACCTACAGCAGCAGACAGAACAGTTAGTTGCCTGTACAGGAAAATCAAATGTAGCGGATTTGTCAGCAGGGGATAAGAATGGATCTTCAGAGGGAAAATATCTGTTTGCATGGATGAATAATGGTTGCAGGCCTTATTTCTTGTGATCATTTCTAATCTTTGCAATTGCATATACAGTATATTGATGTGGGAAAAATAAGCAGTTTATTTTAAAAGTGGGTGATGAGATGAACTGTTGTGTGTTTGTGTGTTGCATTAATGCCATTTAGCATTGGTGTGGTACTGGGATCTTTTTGATCCATTGATTGAATACATAATTTAATGTGTTTCCGCCTAAATCAGTCAATCAAATCATGTATAGCTGCATAGCCTAGTCATGAGGCCAAGCTAATGACACAAGTCAGATAGAACTGTTACTTGTCTGCTTTTTCAGAAACACTATACCACTAAGACCTTACTTTCAAAGGATACCAACAGCAGACAAGCGAGAGTAGATGTCACATTCATGTCAGTACTCTGACAGCTTAATCAATAGACCTCAGCTGGCATTAAACTGACCATAGACACAAAGACCAGGACAAGGAGGGATAAACACTACAGGATAAAACACATTTGAGATCAAATGCCAAGCTTCCTTTAAAGAAACAGGAAATTGCTAGTGGAGGATGAATATGTACTGAGGGAGATAACGATGTGGTCTCTGACCTCGATATCACTTCATAACGTAGGAAAAGTCACTCAGAGTTATCTTTCATCATTTCGTGTTTGAGATCCACCTTCGGGGAATGACACTCATCATGACCTCCGCAAAAGGCTCAGATTGCACCAAGTCTGGCTTTGACAGACAGTATCGCGTCCAATAGGCGCCCGCCCTCATGTAACAGTTTATAGGATACTGCTGCACTACCCCTCCTCAGTTGACACTTGCTTCTCGCGACCATTCTATCTGAGCATCCTGTTGGCCTTTGGATGCGTGTGAGAGGGAGCCGCAGCCCGTCTCAACATCAAATGGGCCATCCTCCTAAACCCTGCCAACATCAAGCTCAACATGTCTTTTATACTCTCTATTTCCTGGCCTCAAAAAAAGAAGGTTCTCTATGCCCTATTCTGGATCTCAGAGCTTTATTATAAGTATACACTGTACACTATAACTTCACAATGTTAACGTACGGCTCTCGTTCCTATTTAATACGTCAGACAGATTGGTTCACATCAATCAATGTAAAAGATGCCTTTTTCTATGTAGGCATCTATCCTCCTCACACAAAATGTATTTGCTTTGCCCATCGTGGTATTTACTACAAATACTCAGTTCTACCCTTCTGTCTCTCACCACTGGGTCCATGGGTGTTCTGTCTATGTGCATAGTCCATGGGTGTTCTGTCTCTGGCTCTGCTGAGACTAATGGGGATCAGAAAATTGACTTACATTGATGATTGGCTGATCATCGGCAGTTCGAAAGTCAGAGTTGTGCAAGACACTCAGCGTGTTCTGACATCTATCATCCCTTGGTTTTGGAATAAACCCCACCAATAGCAACCTCTCTCCATCCCAGAATGTAATTTCTTAGGACTGGATTGTCTGTTTTGATGTAATCTCGCCTGTCGGCGGCCCACATTCTATCACTCAGAGTCTCTCGCAGTTCAAATCGGGCTGCAAAGTACAATGTCGCATATTCCTCTGACTACAGGGCTCGATGGCATCAGCCACACAGGTTTCGCCACTTGGCTGGCGGAGAATTATGGATTTCATGAGGTCGGTTTCATCTTTTCACCTCAGCCTCGTGCGAGATCTCCATCGCCGTCTAAAGGTGATGCACAAGTACACTGCAACTCTGCGTCATTGGGAAAACACAGACTTTTCCGCTCAGAGAACCCCTCTGTTTTACACTCAGGGAACCCCTCTCAGGGGAGATACAGACCACTTGTCTCAGGAGAAGGGAGAAATACACCACCCAAGCCCAGAGTGAGTAGCTCTATATTCTTGGCCCAGGAAAGGCATAATCTGAATGCATAAGGGATTCCCCCTCGTGTTGTTGAAACCATCCAGAGCACGAGAGCGCCCTCTACCAGATCACTTTATGAAAACAAGTGGCAGGCGTTTGAAAGATGGCATGCTTTTTGTCAGTCAGTACGGTACCAGTGCTCTGATACTGATGTATTGTGCTTTTTACAGAGCCTTATGGATGAAGGGAAATCCTTTTTGACCATTAACCTCGCTAAGCGAATCAGTGACCTCTACGCTCTGTTCATCCTACGTGAGCAATCTTCTCCCCTAATACAGATTCCAGCCTTTATGCCTAAAAGCTTCCCTGTTTTTACATGTGAGGTGTTGGAGCTTGCCACTTATCACCTACCAAATTTCTCCTCTGCAGAGGAGCAAAGGTTGCAATATATGTTCTCCATACGTATATAAAAAGGACTAAGGCAGCCAGCTCTTTGTCACCTGGGGCCCTGCTTGCAAAGGGAAATCTCTAAGCAGATGATGAAAAAAACTGATGTAACCCTGGTTCTCTGCAACATTGAGTGAAGTGATCCACCAACACTACCCTGCTTGCAGCACACAAGAAGCAAATATGTTCACTGAGGAGCAAAGCCAGACTTGGTGCAATTGGATGCTTCTGCAAAGGCGGGTGTCATTCCCCATTGATCGATCTCTCCACTCAATGTTTCAGAGAACTGTGGTTACGACAGGTTCACCTAAGGTTTACATGGATATTATTTTTCAGCTACCACAAGCCAGTATAACATGACTTTGGAACCTTGAAAAATCTAGGCAACTAACAGACAGGGGGTAATAATAACATTATTAAAGTGCTTTAGCAGAAGGTTATTCCAAAAAGACAAATATTGAGGGGCACATACACTCAGTCACTTTATTAGGTAGACCTGTACAGCTTGTTAATGCAAATATTTAATCAGCCAATCATGTGGCAGTAACTAAATGGATAAAAGCATGCAGATGTGGTCAAGAGGTTCAGCCATTTTCCAGACTAAATGTCAAAATGGGAAAGAAATGTGATCTAATTGACGTTGACCGTGGAATGATTGGTGGTGCCAGACAGGGTGGCATCTCCTGGGATTTTCAAGCACAACAGTCTCTAGAGTTTGCAGACAATGGTGCGAGAGAGGTCAGAGGAAAAGGGCGAGACTGGTCGAAGCTGACAGGAAGGTGACAGTAACGGTAATAAATAAAGTAAGTTTAATAAATACCTAATAAAGTGCTCACTGAGTGTATGAAGTGCTGTTTTATTATCCAGACATGGAAAATATGGTTTCAATGGAAGCAACCAGAACAACTCCTTTCTAAAATGATACATCCATTTCCTCAATAATATGTCACACATATTCACTCTACATTGTGCACCCTGACATTGCAAGGATAGCACTATCGTATCTTCAATAGTTTTTTTTAATTGGAGAATATATTCCGTCGATTCCTCCATACAGAACCTTTACAGATCTATTAGTTTGCTCCTGTAGACTGTCCTCTTCTATCAAATCACACATTTTCTATTGGTTTATGCCTAAAGACTGAGAGAGCCATTATGTTCTGTTATTTATGTATACGGCTTGGAATATTACCTTTCTTCCTTATTGTTTGCATTTCCCAGTAGAAAGACCAAGTTTTTAGCTCAAATGTTTTATTGACGTTTTATTGATGTTCTATTGACCTTAACAAGAGCCCCAGGACCACAAGATACAAAACAATAACCATAATATCCGCCACCATAGTTCACAGAAAGTTTTCACCATAAATGTCATCCTCAAAACAACAAACCAACTGACAGACTGCATAGCCAAAAGGCTAAATTTTGGTCTCATCTGGTCATAAACAATCAAAGGGGTCTATTGTCTGGAATTAATGACAAATGGCGCATGGGCACATTTGGGTGTGGCTACTGAATTTTTATATTTTTGTGAGCAGAGGGAAGGAGTGCACAGCTCAAAGCAGGCAATGCAGGAGGAACATTGTCTGGATTAGGCAGAATACATTATCCATGGGTCTGTTGCAGCTGGATTCAATCATAGACAATCAAATGACTGCTTCTCATTCCCTTTAAGAGCTGTGCACTTTGTGCACTGGTGTGCTGTCAAATTCCAGCAAATTCCAGCAAATTCCAACTACTGAAATGGAAGACAACAATATATTTGTTGTTAAAAAATGTAAATGAAACATTGCGTAAACATATAATTATCATGGGCCAGATTTAATTTCCCATTAAACTTATACTCAAAGCAATGCCAATTATTCTGTTCACAGCAATTAAATGATTCACTATCAACTTTTGTTCAAACAAATTGGTTGTTTGTGACTAGTGCCATAGATGTGGTCTGACCAGTCTGCAAATCACAGACTACTCTAACTCTATCAAAATTGCAGTGCACTGCTTGGTCTTTACTAACACACTCCCAAACATGCCTCTCCTCCTACTTAGCCGCACGACAGGTCCCCAAATGGACTCAAGTCTGTGAAAATCCATGAAATAAATGCCACTTTGCAATGGCTTGCCACATGCCATGCACTGGCTGCAAAATAGGGCCAAAATTGTAATGATTTGTTCGCATTTAATAACTCCAGAAGCTCATTTTATTGATTCCTCTGAGGAGACGCTTTTTGCTGCCAACTCCCCAAAAAAGCCTACAGACATGGATATAGGATCTGCTGGAAGATTTGGAGACTTGGGCCCGGTTGCATTAAGGTCGGTCCTAAGACTATCCCTTACACCCACTGTTCCCCTTTTGTCTGATGTTGTTAGTCTCCTCTTAATGTTGGGTGTACATCTGGCATTAACCCAAAGTTGGCATTGACTACACCAGCTAGAAGTTGGCAGGTAATAATTACGTGCATGTGAACTTCTAAATTGCAAGTGGCAAGCTCCAACACCTCACATGTAAAAGCAGGGAAGCTTTTAGGCATAAAGGCTGGAATCTGTATTAGGGGAGAAGATTGCTTGCGTGGGATGAACAGAGCGTAGAGGTCACTGATTCATTTAGTGAGGTTAATGGTCAAAAAAGATTTCCCTTCATCCATAAGGCTCTGTAAAAAGTACAGTACATCAGTATCAGAGCACTGGTACGGTACTGACTGAGAAGAAACACGCCATCTTTCAATCACCTGCCACTTGTTGTCATTGATAACTAACTGTGGCCCTTATACTATATGTTTTTCCATGAAACTGAATCAGGTGGACTATCTATCCTGGATCGTGGATCATGTCTATGTGCGTGTGTGCATGTGTGAGTACACATTTCTGGATAAATATCCTGCTGGGCTGTCATTTGGTCACTGCAGTCAGAGTTAGAAGAACAAAGTGCTGAGGGCTAACTTTTACTTGACAATGTGTCAGACTGGGATATTTGTTGGATGACTCCTGTGTGCTGATCTCCTCTAAGTAATTAACCTGCACAGATGGATGCACAGGGGCTGCCAAATCTCCAGCAGTCCAATGGGTATCCCTGGTCATTGGAAACGTACTCTGGCAGAGAGCAGTCATTAACACTGATGAGGCAACAATGAGTTATTAGCACTTTATTACTTTGGGAATAGCTTAGCATAAATGTGGGAATGCTATTTCTCCAAGCTGGTGTGGCTATAAACCTCACAGGTTTCTGGTCACAGAATGCTCCAAGCAAATGCTTTAGAAATTATTTTTCCATGTCTCATAAATCACATTATTACAGACATTCAGGTAAAATAAACCTGAAACTGAGTTTGTATATCTTTGCCATGATCCTTGTTTTTCATCAAGATTTATTATGTCGCTCACTGTGTCATTGTAGAGGGCCTTGAGATTAGATAAACTCAGCTCAAGCATGTTCCTGCTGTGTCTCCAGAATCACTATTTGGATATTGAAAAGTGAGGCACTTGAGTGAACATCCAGCTCACTCTGAATGAATACTTTCCATCCCAGAGCTTCTTCGATTTGATAAGGCCTGAGATGCTGCCATAGTGTGAGATTTGTGATACAGGACACAATTCAGAAGAAACATCTGATGCATCTGATACTGATTTTTTTATCGCTGTTTCATTATCATGATGGATGGCTGCGCAGTAGCTACATAATTAATCTCTTAAATACAGGCTGAACTATGTTCTGTTTTATATCCCTCAACTTATTCAAGACTCAGGCTCAGTATTCAATAACTTGTCCCATTAATTTACGAACTTCAATAATTTCACTGCTGTACACTTAAATGATAGATACAGGGAGGGTATATGCAAATTAGTTTGGAAACAGACCAAAGAAACATCAGGCAGCCTAGCTAATCAAAACCGGGCTGAAGCATGATTTACAGTATACTCATCAAACAACCCTTGCGACAAGCGGGGTTTCTTTGCGGAAGGTCTGAAAAAACGGTTCTGTTGTCACGATGGTAACAAGATGCCAAACAGCTGATGTTAACATTTTGTAAAACTGGGCAGAGCCTGGCATACCCTATCCATGGCAATGGATTTCAGTGTTCCATCAAGCTGTCCATTCAATGCACATTCTCCTTGATACCATTCCTCTAAGTCAAAAAATCATGTTCCAATATAAGAGCAAAAATATACAATTCAGAAGTTGCATGAATAAACACAATGGGTTTTTTATTCGTAGCTCACTTTTATTCCATGTCCGGCCGACATACTGTATTTCCGGTTTAGTAGAAATACCAAATTATGATATTTCTACCAAATTATTTGATACAGACATATTTATGGAACCAAATATCCCACCTGGTTATGACGCTATGACCACCTGGTTATGTTTTCTGACTAACATTGACATTTAATTCGTAATCCATTCAGCCATTTTCGAGAAACCATGGCATAGGCAGAGTAATCTTCTCAGAGGTGGTCATTATAAATAATTGTCCTACTGAACCCAATGGAAAAATTATTCAGGAAAAACAACCCTTGAAGTGATCCATCCATATCCCAAATAAAGAACCAGTGTTCCTGACAAAGAACCTTTAATTTGGTAGGGTTCTGCTATGGAATCACCGGGTTCCTTTTGGAACCATTTTTTCTGAAAGTGTACTTTGGGAACCACTGGCATCATTCCTGGGAGAAGCAACAATGCAGGGAGGGGAGAGCCAGTCACCTCAAGGTTGTGGAACGGAGAGTGTGATTGATTGGAGGTATGGTGGACCTGTTCCATGCTGGCTAGCACCAAGGTTTTAAACCTGATGGGAGGTGTAACAGGAAGCCAGTGAAGTGAAAAGTGGATGGGTGCGACATGATCATGCTGCGGAAGAGTCAACACAGAACACTGAAAATGGCACAGCAATGTCTATGGGTGAATTTTGAGATGCAGCTGAAGAAATGTTTAATGTCCAACTCTGTCCATGTAGAAAGACACATCTTTTCATACAGGTCCAGGGACATAAGAACAAGTGACTATGAGTATATTTATCTATCAACAAGTCAAATACATTGCATAATTTCAGATGATATTTGTTATTTAGATGCTCACCGATATAAAATTGGGTCACATCACTGAAAATGCCCTCTATTACGGTTTCACTCTCTTCCTCAGAAATATTCAGATGAGCGATTCATTGGAATTCCTCAGAAGGAAGTCCTCTATTTGGGTGTAGGCATCGCAAAATACATCAACCTTTTTTGGCATAAAATCTGAAGAACTGTTTTTGCCAAAGAGCAACAGACGCTGCATGCATATAGAAAATGCTACAGTTGCAGCTACAGCGCAGGTGGAAAAAAGGCTGTGTTTTATACAAGCCTAAGATTTATATCCACCATTGGAAATGTAATGTCATTAGCTAAAAATGACCTTTCAGTCGGCACTTCCATAACATGCCAGCAGTCAGTTTTTTGATGAGCTGAAGTTATACTGAATTTTCTTACACATGGATGGGGGTAACTGCAACTATGTTCCAAATACTGGTCAGAGATGGTTGTACTTGGGCTCATCGTGTTCGAGAGAGTCTATACAAAACATAGATAATAGAATGTCTGTGTACAAGTACTTTTGTAGAAGTATACAATGGCAAAACAGACAACAATTATAATTCAAAGTAAACATTGGGCATTCTATTAACGTTTCTCTGAGTTAGCATATTTTTTGAATGGGGAAATTATGCATTTGTTCTGCTGGACAATTCTCGTGAAAGGACACTGGCATTACCTTATTCCTTATTCTATTCGGATTTCCAAAATGCAGAGAAGGTGAGATCCCTTCACACTTGTTTTACCTCCCACATGTTACAAAATAAGGAACTGTTGTCACAAAAGCAATGGCATCTTAAAATAGGTTATACAGATAAAACTGAGTTTTAACGCTTTTAAACGGTATATCCTGTTACCATAGTGATTGGAAATTGCGCACTGAAAAAAAGAATGAATGCAAAAAAAAAAACCCCTCAAGGGGTTAAGGGGTTAAATAGTCACAATTACTTCATCAAGGTTGAATATTCGGGTGGTGCAATCAGGACAATTGTTTAACAACAAAAAGGCTGTCAACCTCTGCTGATAATGATGACAGCTCAAAATTCCCTCACCCTGACATAAACTTACTGTACATTCTCTGTTTCCCCCATCTCCCCATCCTCTGTCCCCTTCTATCCTATGTACAATCAATTCCCTCCTGTTTTGGCCCGAGACTGTCTGTTCTGTTTTTGTAGTAATATTGTAAGGTCCTTAAAAACACAAAATAAATATTTTGCATATGCATGTTGATGATGATGATGATGATGATGATGATTATTATTATTATTATTATTATTATTATTGTAGCTGTTGTTGTTGTTGCAAAAATCCTTTTTTAGAGACCATAGATTATTGCCCCATCCACTCTGCGCCCTTGTGGTTGAATCTTTGACATCTCAAATTATTGTCATATTTATATCACACAAAAAATAATAAAACTGGAAAATGGCGATGCCAGATTGTTAAAAAGACTCTCCGTATCAAGAACGACCGTTTAGATTCTTATCAGTTTCTGATTTGCAATGTATGGAAATAAAACAGCAGGCTCCCCCACGCCATGCTAATAGTTTACAACCCTGAACTAGTCAGAGACTCAGATAATAAAAGGCATATTCTAACAATCCTTGATACCATTTCAACCATACCATGTCAAAAAATTATGTTCCCATATAAGAACAAAAATATATGATTCAGAAGTTGCATGAATAAACACATAGTTTTTTTTTTTCTTAGCTCACTTTTATTCCACAACTGGCCGACATATTTCCAGTTTGGTAGAAATATATGTTTGCTTTAAGCTTATTCGATAAAAACATATTCATGGAACTAAATATCCCACGTGGTTATCAAGGCAGGACTCTTTTCTGACTAACGTTGAAGTTAATTTCAGAATCCGTTCTGCGATTTTCAAGAACTATATTTTTGTTGGGGCGGCACGGATGGTGCAGTGGGTAGCACTGCCGCCTCACAGCAAGGAGGTCCTGGGTTCGAATCCCCGTCGGCCGGGGCCTCTCTGTGCGGAGTTTGCATGTTCTCCCCGTGTCTGCGTGGGTTTCCTCCGGGTACTCCGGTTTCCTCCCACAGTCCAAAGACATGCATGTTAGGCTGATTGGAGAGTCTAAATTGCCCGTAGGTATGAGTGTGTGAGTGAATGGTGTGTGTGCCCTGCGATAGACTGGCGACCTGTCCAGGGTGTATTCCTGCCTTTCGCCCAATGTATGCTGGGATAGGCTCCAGCCCCCTGCGACCCTGATCAGGATAAGCGGGTTCAGATAATGGATGGATGGATGGATGGATATTTTTGTTGGGACTATACCAAAGCAAACGCTGTCTTGTTATTGTTGCATAAACGCATTGCTGGGTCATGTCAGTACTGAACCAATGTAAAACATGGCACACTTCCTGTAGGGGGTTTCCTACCCTTTCTAACAAGGTATAATGTGTCATATTCTGGCGCTGGTCAGTTTAGGAATATCGCTACTTTCGCATAGCAGAAAGTATACACAATATACACACATGCGTAACTTCATTTTAAAATAAAGTTCCATTTTAAATGTGATGCAGATTTCTCAGAAAGCATTGAGTAATGCTTTTTTAACACTTTGGAGAGCTTTATAGAAACATTAATTTTCTTTACATTTTGAATAAAAAAAATCTGTTTTAAAAAAATAAATAAGCTTTTCTGATCATTCATGTGTCTGGAGAAAATAAATGCAGATGTTTTGTATTTGGAGAGATTTGGGGACATCTGCGTTTGGAATTTGAATGCCTGTTGATATCTTATCCATATTTTGTACACAAGTTGACATCAAATTTGTGCACAGATATAAAGTAGTTTTGGTTGGTCCTTGACTTAGAAATTGAGATATTCAGTGCTAAACTATAAACACATAAGTGCTCTAGAGCTGTTTCCATACCACTTTCAACAGTGACATACATTTTTCAGATTTTTATTTTCTCAAATATAGTAGTTATCAGTGATGGAGGTAGCACAGAGGACTATCAGAGAGCAGTAAATGAGGAGAAATATTACTCAGAATGAACTTAGAAATATTAGGATTCCATGTGTAAGGCCATGCTGGTCCTCTGGGAAATACTACCACAATAAACAGTATGCATGAGGCTCTGCCAAACTTGTTCTAGGGCCATGCTTTATCATTGTCTGTTTGCACATATTAATATGCTGAAAGAGGTAGCTCTGAAAGAGAGCTTCCTCACATCCATTTCCAATTAATATGTATAGAAAATAAATAAGGACAGGCTTTTGAAATGCACACACTGTTTGATTTTCATTTCTCTTGGGTACAAAATTGAGCCTGCCGGCACTAGCTCTGTGACATACTGTATGTAGCCCTGTAGCACAATGACTACTCTCAGGGCAAAGTTAGTAAAACGAGAGTGATAAAATAACTTATGCATTTAAGGAGGAATGCATACGGCTGTGCCCTCCACAACTGACAAAGGGTGCCGCAGTAATGGAATGGGGATTATAGTTGTTAAGTTTTTTTGCTTGATGCGAAGCTGAAAGTGATCATACTCACAGCTCTGGTGACGGAGAGGAAGCGGTCGTAGCTTATGAGAACGATGTTAAAGACCGAGGCTGTACACAGCAGGTAATCTACGACCAGCCACAATTTGCAAAGTCCTCTCCCAAGCATCCAACGCCCAGTTAGAATGTATGGGATGTAGATTGGGATGCAAAAGGCCCCTGTAATCAAATATGACACCATCAGACACAAAAAGCTATCAGCATCACACCAGTGTCAAATAGATCATTATTTTGGATTCAAAAATGTTTCTGTGTTTGATTGATCTTGGCTGGTGCAACTGAACCAACCAAGAGGACCAGATCCTGCAGGTTTTGCCATTTTTTGAGAGTATGTCATAGACGTCAGCACAGTTGCTTTAATAAAGGCATTTTCACTGGTTTGTGAGACATATACATTTCCTCAGCTCGACAGACTGCTAGAATCATTCAGGGATAAATATTATCCCTGAATGATCTCTAGCTTTAAAGCACTTTTTTGCACCAACATAATTATGATATATTATTTCCTTTAAACTCTATGTCCAGAGTCGCCACCAGGGATTTTGGGCCCCTATAAAAGATTTCACACTGAGCCCGACCACTCCTGAAAATGTGTTCCAGGAAATCTCTAGAATCATTGCATGACAGTGTAATTGCGAGCACTGTTTTTTTTTTTTTTTTAAAGCACATTTTAAAAGACAGTAATTAGAATTTTTATGTCCAGCCCTTCTCCAGGTGGTTTGTATTTGAGAGAAAATAGTGTTTTCGCTCTTTGTCAAATGCAATGTGTTTTCAGAGCACCACATGATTATATCATCACAGCAAAACTCAAGTGCTGATGAATGTGGCGTTAGCTACAGTGTCAGTACGGTCTTCTTCCTGACAGTGCGGGGGGGAACAGCCTTTATATTTTCAAAGACCTCACTCCCAGTTACGGAGAAGTATCAATCAATTTCGGGGGGTCCAGCAGTGTCCATTCAAATCGTTGTCAATTAAAACAAAATTGGTATTGCAAAGGCGCCTGTGGAGAAGCATTGTTCACCGTCAGCTGAGAGCATTTCGGAATGTTAAAAGAGATAACAGTCTGTTATCTCTTTTAGCATTTAGACATTTTTGTTGCACATTCCACATGCGCTGCACATTCCCCTTTTTGTGTGATATTGATTCGAAAATCAATTTCGTACGAATTTGCAACACTAAAATCACATGAATTGCATTGGAATTTCGTCCAAAACGAGGACATGCATTTAGATTCGTCTTTACTTTGTTGATCAACAGAAATAGGCTACATGTTCTACCTAATGGCACACATACATCAGTCAATGAAAAAAGAATATATAAATACACGGAGAATGAAAGTATGGTCTGGAGTGAAAACATTCATGTTGAATCATTTGGGTTCTTGTCTGGAATATAAATAGCCTATTCCAGATTATTTCTGAGCGTGCAATGTCTTCCAATGTGGCGACTGAATGCTCTTTTGCCTTTTTTTTGCCCACTGTAAAACAAAAGTTGAATGATATGAGCTACATTTTACTCACCGACAAGAAAATCTGATATCGCTAGGTTCAAGAAGAAATAGTTGCTTTGGTTTCGCAGACTCTTATCCACTATGAAAGCAAGAATGACCAGCGCGTTCCCAACTACGACTACAACTACAAGAGTTACCATAAGCACAGCCAAAATCACCATGACAAATCCCGGAAAGGCAGCACCAGTGCCGCTGATCTTCGAGGTGTCGTCGTAAGTGAGATTCAAGTTCGTATTAATTCCACGGATATCAGTTCCCATAGTCTATATAAAAACAAGAACACTCAGGTCTGTTGATTAAGATGAATTAATAGAATCATGAATCATTGTTTAAAAAATAATTTAAATTCACATTTGAGTGAAGCCCAGTAAGAACTATATGAAAAATATAGTTGCATGTATAGTTGCCTGGTAATTTCACATCTATGTTATGAGTCGTAAATATATTAGAAAACAGACACTAAGCACAAAAAATCTTTAAAAATCAAAACGTGTTGCATGTGTCGATTTATAAAGCCATCCATTGACTCCGTGTCCCATCTGGTAAAATAGACTCCATACACAAAGCCACGTAACCTTGGTATTTCCAAAGGAAAGGATCAAAACGTGCCGCGTTTTCCTTTGAAGAGGAACAGTATAGTTAGGAAGGATGCTGGCTGTGGAGGATGCGTACCCTCGAAAGTCAGACTAGTTATATTCTTGTTTCGAAAAATACACATGGCGTCGCACCTCCAACCAAACTGATTCAAAGTGTCAGCAGTATATATTCTCTTCTTAAACAATGACGTCTCGATGTATTATGCAAATGAAGTTTTTTTTTTCTTTGTTATGTTTTATATTTTGTCTTGGTAATCAATATTCCATTCCCATTAGGCTACACGCCAAATAATAAGAGGCTACACAACTAGAACAACATGTTCAATTGATTAACCCCTGTATTTAATAAAGAATACTTCTATTTAAGTTGTATTGGATAAAATATCGCTTTACCTGCAGTGTAAAAATGCTTAATTGAATAAACCTAAAATTATTGTTTGTTACACCTCTATATTTTTTAGGTTTTCTCAATGAAAATGTTGTTAATTGAAATGCTCGTTTCAATAAGAGGTCTAAATGGGTAGCGAGGTCTACTCGCCTCGGATATAACACTCATGTAATTTTCCAAAATTACGCTAAATGTTTAATTGCATATTCCAATATTTAATTGAAGCACACATATGTCAAGAAACACATGTTACGAACTCTTATGATGGGCTACTAGTCATCCGCCATACTTGTTCTGTAATTGAATAGATAGTTCGGCACACTGCTTTACAGTATATTACTTAATAGAGCACATACAAGAATAGAAGAGAAAGCAGCCCTCGTACGGAATCAGTATATTGTACAGGTCTATGATTAGGAAATAACAGGGATGGCTTTATCTTCCACCACACCTCTAGTACCACCATCAGCATTCTATTCAACTTTCAGAAGAACACTGTGTTCTATTCACACTTTCTGAAATAAAGCAGAAGACACAAATCTCAGAGTTCTGACTGACCAGCCAATCTCTCTCTCTCTCTCTCTCTCTCTCTCTCTCTCTCTCTCTCTCTCTCTCTCTCTCTCACCTCTAAAACCACTGGCCAATCCTCTTTACCACAACCTGCCAACATCGTCTTTGGTAGAATTAATTGCTCTCCTGGTTCATTCTGAATTCAGCTTTTATGCTCCAGAGAATGCCAGCCATTAATTAATCCTCTCCACACACATCTTGCAAGGTGAGCACAGGGCATCCTGGCCCCAGAATCCCACAAAGGTAAGAATGTAATTCAGATGAGACCACTCAGATAAACCAGGTTGCTCCAGCACACAGTCATGAATCGGACAAATGCCAGGATTCAATTAGACCTTAACTTTTCTATCTCTTTGAGGAAGGAATTTAAATGTTAGATTGTTTTTAACTCTTACATGGTTTTCATTCATTTCAGGGAACTCTTTGATGACTATTATTGATTGTTTGCTTTATTTTAGTTCAAACAGATGCAAAATATGTTTCTTTTCTCTGTACTATAATATAATAATATTTGTTTTTCAAAACAAACAATGACAATGAGGCAAAAATAAGAATGTCTCTATTTCATTATATTTTAACATACAATTTGTTGAACTATATTAGAACAATTGCTTAGAGAGTGACATCACATTTCGGCACAGACTAACTTAAGTGCTAGGGTGAAAAATCTGACCTTGGAAAAAGGATGAAATAAACATATAAGCTGATGTACATCAGTTTGTTAATGCAAATATTTAAACAGCCAATAATGTGGCAGCTAAATGCATAAAAGCATACAGGCATGGTCAAGAGGTTCAATGATTTTTCAGACCAAATGTCAGAATGGGGAAGAAATGCGATCTAAGTAGCTTTGACCGTGGAATGATTGTTGGTGCCAGACAGGTTGGTTTGAGTATCTCAGAAACTGCTGATCTCCTGGGATTTTCACACACAACAGTCTCTAGAGTTTGCAGAGAATGGTGCGAAAAACAAAAACCATCCAGTAGGCAGAGGTTCTGTGGAAAAATATAGAGGTTTGCAAAAATATAAACACATTCTCTGTTTCCACTCAAATCACAATTCTAAATCACACTTTACACATAATTCTCTACTTTTAGCACAATTACCATCAATGCAATTTCTTGTATTCACATGGAAAACACTGCTATTTAAAATGCTAAACACAAATTACCAATTGGCCACATTACCTTCTCACCAGTTCGCACACTAGTAGCATAAATCTTCAATTAGCAATCACAACTTAGACATGAATAAAAGGGCCACAGATACATATGATCTCCTGTATTGGTCAATGGATGCCAATGCTACAGTCAGAGTAAGAGTAAGAGATGGAGGAGGGGTAGGCATTCTCCAACACCATGCCAACCTTGGCCCCTAAAATACTGCCCATCTGATCATGTTTTGGCCACCCCACAACATCATGATTCCACCAGCACAGATGGATGGGCCAGAGCAGCCTATGTATGTTATCATCTGGGACAACGTTGGTCTCCACCTGGCTCCTCTAGTCCACAACTGGTTCCTTGCCCACCCCAGATTTTGGAACATGTGTCTCTCACCATGGTTTTGACAAAAAAGTTGCATTTAGCCAGAGATGTGTACAGTTTTTCCAGTATGTTTAATTGTATTGTGGTTTTTGTTTAGAGTTTTGAGAATTTGAGGTATGGTTTCAGAAAGCATGTGTAAACAATTGGAAAAAAAAAACTAATGGTCTAAAGAGGTCAGAGGAGAAGGGCCAGACTGGTCAAAGCTGACAGGAAGGTGACAGTAATGCAAATAACCACACAATACAACAGCAGTAGAAGTCTAAAATATAAGTCTAATAAAGAGTACCGTAAATCCTCAAATTGTGTCCGGGGTTTTTTATTTACTTAGGCTGCACAAAGCACAGGCCTTTATTTGGGGCAGGCTTGTATTCGAGGCAGGCCTTTATTTCTTATTAGGCTTCTGTTGTAGAATTTTATTCATGGAAATAAAGTAAAGGGCTACACTTAAAGTGGGCCAACACTGTTCAACACTTCCTGTAACAGACTTAGTTTATTGCAAATATTCTCAAACACAATAAATCACATGCAAGTCCATAAAATAACAACTTGGCAGACACGCCTTCATGAACGATAACAAATTAACGTAGATAACAGCAAGTTAAGGATCTTTTTTTTCTAAAGTGCGTTTTATTGTGAGACGTTTGGAGACGTTTGGAGCAGCATCAAAATTGAGTTAATTTTCAATATTAAATTTGTAGGCTGGAATGCCTCGCGGCAACAATTGTGTTTAAATGTATACTGCTTCAGCCTTTGGCAAGCTACTTAGAAGGGGGCGGCAAGCGACTGGTAGCTTGAGAGCAACGTGTTGGAGACCCATGGTGTCAACTTGGCAACAGTATTAAACCAACCAACAATATAAAATATTAAGAAGAGCTCTTTTATTTCATTGAGTTAAATCGAAACAATGTCTTCTAGTGCTCATGGACTGATAGCCCTACTGGTCGGCAATATTACCCCGGCTTGTATTTGGGGGCCGGCCTTTATTTGTCCGAATCGGCCACGCCCCCGGCTATTATCCGAGGCCCGGCTTCAAATAGAATCCTGGACACAATTTGAGGATTTACTGTATGTGTGTATATATACAGTAATGTGCAAATGTTTTAGGCAGGTGTGAAAAAAGTGCTGTAAAGTAAGAATGATTTAAAAAATACAAATATTCATTGTTTTTTTTATCAATTAACAAAATGCAAGTGAGTGAACAGAAGAAAAATCTAAATCAAATCAATATTTGGTGTGACCACCCTTTGCCTTCAAACCAGCATCAATTCTTCTAGGTACACTTGCACAAAGTCAGGGATTTTGTGGGTATATAGTCAGGTGTGTGATTAACCAATTATACCAAACAGGAGCTAATGATCATCAATTTAATATGTAGGTTGAAACACAATCTTTAACTGAAACAGAAACAGCCAAACTGCTTACAAGATGAGGTTGCTGAAGCCAGTTTAATGTCAGAAGTCATACACCATGGCAAGACTGAGCACAGCAACAAGACACAAGGTATTATACTGCATCAGCAAGGTCTCAGGCAGAAATTTCAAGGCAGACAGGGGTTTCCACATGTGCTGTCCAAGCTCTGTTGAAGAAGCACAAAGAATTGGGCAACGTTGAGGACCGTGGACACAGTGCTCGGCCAAGGACACTTAGTGCAGCAGATGAAAGACACAAGATGCTTACTTCCCTTTGCAATTGGAAGATGTCCAGCAGTGCCATCAGCTCAGAATTGGCAGAAACCAGTGGGACCCAGGTACACCCATCTACTGTGCGGAGAAGTCTGGTCAGAAGTGGTCTTCATGGAAGAATTGCGGCCAAAAAGCCATACCTCCGACGTAGAGGCCAAGCGACTCAAATATGCATAGAAATACAGAAACTGGGGTGCAGAAAAATGGCAGCAGGTTCTCTGGACTGATGAGTCAACATTTTAAATATTTGGCTGTAGCAGAAGGCAGTTTGTTTGACGAAGGGCTGGAGAGCGGTACAAGAATGAGTGTCTGCAGGCAACAGTGAAGCATGGTGGAGGTTCCTTGCAAGTTTGGGGCTGCATTTCTGCAAATGGAGTTGGGGATTTGGTCAGAATGAATGATCTCCTCAATGCTGAGAAGCACACGCAGATACTTATCCATCATGCAATACCATCAGGGAGGCATCTGATTGGCCCCACATTTATTCTGCAGCAGGACAACGACCCCAAACATACAACCAATGTCATTAAGAACTATCTTCAGCATAAAGAAGAACAAGGAGTCCTGGAAATGATGGTATGGCCCCCACAGAGCCGTGATCTCAACATCATCGAGTCTGTCTGGGATTACATGAAGAGACAGAAGCATTTGAAGCTTCCTAAATCCACAGAAGAACTGTGGCTAGTTCTCCAAGATGTTTGGAAGAACCTACCTGCCGAGTTCCTTCAAAAACTGTGTGCAAATATACCCAGAAGAATTGATGCTGTTCTGAAGGCAAAGGGTGGTCACACCAAATATTGATTTGATTTAGATTTTTCTTCTGTTCATTCACTTATTCTGTTCATGCATTTTGTTAATTGATAAAAATAAACTGTTAACATTTCTATTTTTGAAAGCATTCTTATTTTACATTCTCATTTTTTCACATCTGCCTAAAACTTTTGCACAGTACTCTATATTCATATATATAGCCTAGTATAGACTGAACATCAATGAGTGGAAATTTCATGTGCTGTCAAACATGAATGGAGTTGAAAATGTGTGGGTCAGTGAATGCCACTGTATTACATTTTTTAACTATTATTTACACTCGTTTATCTGAATGTTTGGCTAAAACACAAAGCCACAAACACAAAATGCTAAACTCTACAAATATCTAGCAAAAGCAAACACTACATTCAAAATTGTTTATCTCTTTCCAAAATGTTTTTTTGCATCAAAATTATATATACGCCATCACAAGAATAGATCTTTCTACCAACCAACACACTGATGTGCTCAACACAAAACACTACTATGAATATCAGGTTTATGCCTTTTACATTTTCAGTGTCACACTGTAGCCGGCTGTAAAAAATTGTTATGGTAATGTATATCTTCTTAAATGTATGTATATAAATAAACACACACAAATGCAATACAGTAATAAAAACTAATAACTGTAATTTTGCAGAAATTAAATGCAGAATTTTGGAACACTTGTGTTATGTTTGTAACACTTTACATCTTCAGAGTGGCTATTTTTTTCCAAACTCTAAACACAAAAACAAATGCAAATGCAAAATGAAAGAAAAAATAAATGAGGCTGCTATTTTGGTCTGGCCACAGCACCTCAGCACTTCTCCCAGGCTAAACAGCGGGGAAAGAATATTCTGGAGTGACAGATTCAGCCACCGAAAGCTCCCACATCAGCTTCACCGCAGGCATCCTCCATTGCCTGTAGAAGCGGCATGTGTGCAAGCAGCATGCACCTTCCATCACCATGCCAAAGAAATCTCCTCAATTGGGTTTAGGGATGGGGAATATGGTGGGAGGTATAAAATAATGAATTGTGGGTGGTCGATGAGCCAGCTGCGGACCAGAGCAGCCCGGTAGAAAGTCCAGGAATGTGATGAAAAGGACGGTGTTGTAGGGACCAAGGTTGGATTGGCGATAGAGGACGCCTTGCTGGTTAACGGTTGTGCATATGGTGATATTTCCTCCATGTGCTGAATTGCAGCAGCATCCAGCTCTAATACTCTCTCAAACAGACAATATGAAAAATAGACCTTGAGCATTCAATATGGTCAAGCACAATACACTGGATTACAGTCCTGCAATGTGTCTATACAGTGCTGATATGATTGTAAATTCACAGTATAGTACTTACTTGCACATATTCATAGTACTGTTCTTTAACCCTCTCTGAGATTTGCTCAAATGGCACCCTGAAGACCCTGTAATACACAGTCCAATGAAGACAAGCCCACCTGGTGAATATTATTGAATATTGTGTTGTCTGCAATTATGTGCTTCTCATGGTCTAATGGTATTGTTTGCCACCACCATGTTCCCAATAGCTTTCTGGTGTAACAGCCGGTGTCTTCCACCATGGCCTGGTTGTCTCTCAGTTCTGCAGAAGATATATAATATGATTGGTTACAGTAAGCTAAAATAATTTCTTTTTTTTTCAATATGCAATGATATTACTGTAACATTGGTTAACAATCACAGTAACATCGGCCTACTGATATGTCAGACTGCAGTATACTACAGTATATATGCATAAAGAGCAGAAGCATAGTATGTAACTTGCCGGTTCTCATTTCTGCATGTAAGGATGATTGATGCAACCGTGTAGCGGCTCAGGTTGGGCTGAACTCTCTGCCCTGCCTCCCTCATACTCAAGGATCTCATCTGATACAACTGTCTTTCCTCGTCCTCTTCCTTGTCCTCATCCTCATCCTCTTCCTTGTCCTCATCCTCATCCTCTTCCTTGTCCTCATCCTCATCCTCTTCCTTGTCCTCATCCTCATCCTCATCCTCTTCCTTGTCCTCATCCTCATCCTCATCCTCTTCCTTGTCCTCATCCTCATCCTCATCCTCTTCCTTGTCCTTGTCCTCGTCGTCCTCTTACTCTCACTCCTTGACCTCAAGCTCTTGCTTCACCATTGTCCACCAAAACAGTAGAGCTCACCTGTGTCCTTTTTATAGTCCTAAAACTCAGATTTCTAAGCGAACAATTAAGCAACTAATGTTTACACCTGTATGGAATGGGTCTTGCCAATTGGTAAATAAAGCTCGGTATTGTGATTGGCATGGCTTTCAAAAGGAATACAAGAGTAGTGTGTAGTGTTTTGCAAAACGTTTTGATTTAGAATTGAAAACTGAGTGTAAAGCAGAAATTGTGCTTGCAATTTTGCAGACTTGGTTTAGGGATTTGGTACATGAGTTTCAGTTGATTGCGTTTCAAGTTCCAATTTTAGTGTGTAAACAATTGTGAAAAACTCATTATGGTTTCATTTAATGCTGTGTGAAAATCCATTGGTTGTTCAATGACATTGTTGTTACATGGATCAATGGCTGTTTAAACATAGAACAATGTCTAATTAGCCTATTTTTGTTTATATATGATACATAGCTAGACTACATATGCATCACATAGGACTGGAATAAAAAAGAACAGAATTGGTGTAAAATGTGGTGTAAATGTAATGTAAAGAGATAGCAACCATAGCAAGCTATGACTTGTATGCCCTATTTATACTTTCTTTTACATATTTTTTCTTGTAATCCTGGAAATAAACAGAAAGTTTTAGGGAATTTGAAAAACTTAAACACCAAAGACGGGTAAGTGCTACACAATTCACAACCACCTTGCCTCAACCCCATTGAATTTTATGAAGACTGACAAAAGTCCAGTCATGCCAGCTTGAGTGCACATTGCCATTAAAGCAAAAGGTGGACATACCAAATACAAAGACATTCTGAAATGTCATTCTTTCAACTTTTCACTCAAATCGGTATACTGATAATATGATTAGTAATGAAAAAGTTAGTATTAAATTAGATTAGAATGCAAAATAGAAGCAATTTCACAAGTGGAATTTCTCAGACTTTTGGACCCCACTGTATATGAAAGGGGAATAAAAGGTATATATGGTAAAAGGGCAGAACAAAAAGAGTCCACGAAGATACAACAAAAAAGGCATTATTATCAAATAGGGAACCAAGACCCAAGTCCATCAAGTTGCAAAAACCAACCTCATGTGCCTTTAAGTCTGGATCAAAGGCCTTTTATGCTAGAGCTTTATGCTTGGAACAAGGCCAGCAACCATACCAACATGCACTCTGCTCCTGCTGAACAGCTGAAGCTAAGCAGTTGTGGGCTTAGTTAGTAGTTAGAGTCTTCCCTCTTGTCAAATATGTGCCAGTCTAAAATATTGTACTCTCCCTCCACCTCAGCTGATGTGTGGTGAGCATTCTGGCATAAAATGGCTGCCGTTGCATCACCCAGGTGGGTTCTACACAGTGGTGGTGGTTCAGGCAATTTTCCCCCTCATCGCTGTAAAACGATTTGAGTCGCCGGCTGGTGAGAAAAGTGCTACATAAATGTAAGGAATTATTACTATTATTAAGGCAATGGGTATCAGATACCCCTACTGGCAATACAGCACAGCTTCTACCATGCCTGTAAGTGGGACTGAGCCAGCCCAAGGTCCTGCAACTCTCCTTGGTCACTGAAACATTTGTGGCACTGAAGGAACAGCACACTGCAGCTTACTGTATGGGAGAAAGAAGACTCTTCCTGGTGCCACAGTATAATTGTGTAGAGACTGACTACTTGGAGATTCGTCTGGCCACCTCAGCTGTCTCTCCTCAAATTCCTCCCAGTCTTTTATTAGTTTATTTTTGGCAAGTATATTTTACTACACATGAATGAAGGATATTCATCAGTATACTCGCGGCACTGTAGTCCACTCAAGTGCTGATACCTTTAAATGTGACATGGAAAATCTACTTTTAATATATGCAAGGTCAAATCCAAGGTCATGACTTTCACGCAGTCAAAGATCTGATTAATTAGACACTTATTCCAGATGATACCCCAATTCAACTTTGTACAGTAGTCATTTGCTTGATAAAGATCTTTTATGGCTCACATTGACAAGATGGCAAAAAAAGTTTTTTTGTATTAATTTATATGCATGCTGCACTGCCATCCCTGCACATACTGGGTCTCATTCATGAAACGTGAGCTGAACGAATTTGTGTGTAAAATGTGAGTAGAGGGAAATTTACGGGTTTTTGGCATTCATCAATATTTTAGTAGCTGCGATCTTTTCGTAGCTACTAACAAAATCTACACCTGCTGCTGACCACACGTAGTGCTTGTGTAAATTCAAGAATGCACGTAAATAATGCTTGTCACTATTGGAAATTTACATTTTAATTCATATTGCGCTCTGTTATGTAAACAATACACAGATGCCTTTGAAACACGTGACAAACAATTAAAAATATAACACATTTAGTTAAATTAGTTGGCAATTAGCAGGTTTAAGATCGAGATTAGGTTCATGATTGTGAATTATCTATGAAAATCGACTCAATAGATTACACATTCTTTGTGATGCATTTGCTTACATAAACCGGAAAAACTTTCATTCCGTTAATGTGGCACACGCTGCTACTCAGGCCGTTGTGGAGTGCACAAACGGGGTCTTGAAGGCAAGATGGATCTGCCTGGACAATAAAGGTGGTACCCTTCTTTATGCACCCGGGAAGGTGTGCAAAATAATATTAGCCTGCTGTATCCTGCACAATGTGGCCATTAAACAGGGCCTTCCCCTGCCTGAAGTCCCCAATGCAGAGGAACAACTGCCTCCGGAACCAGCTCTTGGGCCTCGAAATGCGGCTGCTATACAGACACGCCAGCGACTTGTAGAGCAATTTTAAGGTAAGTGTTGCTAAGACTGAATAAGCTGTGCACATTTTAGGCCGACAAGCTTTGCAAAAAGTTAGTTTCATTTGTATTTTGTTTTATATTTATATACAACATCCTGTTTCAGTAGGCTACCTCAGTTCATTTTCAGGTCATGCTCTTTAAAATGTATACAAATAGGCTATATTTAATTATCAGAGTAAAAGAGAGTAGCTTGATTATCTTGTAGTAAATAAGTGTTTTCCCAGGATAAACACAGACATCACACAATACTGACAACATAACACTTTATTGTTGAGGATGCAAAAGTGCCTTGCAGATTTCCTTCAAGCAGGTGTTAATTTCTTGGAGGGACGTGTTGATTTGGTTGACTGCTGTAAGTAGAATTTCTTGATTCCTCAGGATCCCCTTCCGTAAGGACAGCCGGATCACCTCTTCGGCCTTGGTACCTGGGTGCAGCAGGAGCAGCAGCGGCGGCAGCAGGTGGTGGAGCCACATCATGGGAGGAGCACTCGCCAGCTAGAAATATGAGACAACGTTTGTTTTTTTTTGTTTTATGTGTGGCTCTTTTTTCATTTGAAAGAAACATTAAATAAATCTTATTTGAAAAATGTTTAATTTACGTTGGCTGCAGACTGACTTATTTTTACATTACATTACGTTACATTACGTGGCATTTAGCAGACGCTCTTATCCAGAGCGACGTACAACAAAGTGCAAATCAAACACAAGAACACGTGCAAAAGTGGACCTGAGAGGACAGTACAGTTCCGAGTCCTAGTGTAAACATACAGAAATTCAGAACCTTTGAAGAGTTGTTTGGAGCTGTACAGTATAAAACAGAGCTTTAGGCTATTAAGATTCAAATAATTTGAAGACGATGCATACAAAACTGCAGTGGGCTATACGTTATCCGTATCCTTTCTTGAAATGAATGTTAAATA
This sequence comes from Conger conger, assembly GCF_963514075.1. Classification (NCBI taxonomy): domain Eukaryota; kingdom Metazoa; phylum Chordata; class Actinopteri; order Anguilliformes; family Congridae; genus Conger; species Conger conger. Next base: position 27,386,359 of record NC_083763.1, on the reverse strand, counting down.
GCTCTACATTCCGACACTGATATCCATTACGCACCATATCGCACAATATAACATTACTGGTTTCCCGTTTCCACTTCATTCAATCCGAAGAGAAACCCCCACAAATGTTCTGTTTGTTTGGTGGGACTGTACGACCTAGGTTAAACTATACTAACCACTAAGCTATCAGTGATGGTTTTCAGAATGTATTATGATACAACAATTATCACCTTACCATCTGGGTTTGATGTTGTCTCCAGTGGAGGCATGTCGGTGTCTCCGTCAGGTATAATTCCTGACAGAGAGGTCTCCCCAATAATGCCAGCGATGCGCTCGTCAGCAGGTGATATTTGTGCCTGTGAGCCTCCTCCTCCTCCTGTGGCCTCCGTTTCTTTGCCTCCAGTTTCATGTCAAAACATTTACGTTTAACCTCGGATATGGTTCTATTGTCTACAGAGGCAACATTAACAGCATCTGTCACCTCCTTCCAGGCCTTCGCTTTGCCTGGCCCTGTCACAACACTACTACTGATAGAAGAAAATAAAATATTTTTTACCCAATAAAATATATTTCACCCAAGATGATTTCGATCTCCGCTTCGGAAAAGTTTTCTTTCTCTCTCTTTCCTTGTTTGCGCCATGATGACTGACAGGTCAACTGGATGCGTCTACACCTCCTTATATGGCAATCATTGTCTATTCATGGGCGGGGATTTATGCTAATTGCTGATTACCGGGAGTGCGCTTTCACTTTACGATGGATTGGCATTCATGATCATACACACGAGTTTACGATCAGATCTGAGTTTCCCGCGGCGTTCATGAATCCGGAGTAGGTTTTTAGTAGCGTGGACGTTTATGTGCAAATCTGCACATAGACTTACTAACGTTTCATGAATGAGACCCACTGTCTTTTGGGGCCTTAAGATTTATTGCAGTGGTGAACCCCTTACTCCTCACTGGCTACTATAAGTTGGGTTGGTACTTTGTGACCTGCAGATTAAAAAATCTCTGTACAGTCTACAAATACCTTTTACAATGTATGCTGGCAATCCTTGCTTAAGTTTCAAGTAACAAAGTACAAATTTTGACATGGATGAACTGATAGGAAGGCTTTTGACTTCATGGTCCTGGAATGACTTCATCGTAAGAGCTGAATTTCATTGAATACATTTTTGATACATAGCATAGATTTAAATTCAATTTAAGAATTCAGTTTCTTATTATTTGTCAATGTTGTTACTTTCTTCTTGTTTTTATTAAGTATAATGGATATCTGTTATTGCATGTTTTCAGTATTTATTTATTCTGCTGCCCTCTTCAGGAAAGGTGGCCCTTGTACTGCAAAGGTGAAGCTATATCACATTAGTAGTAGTTTTGGTAAAAGAATGATAAAATAAAACTAATAAAACATAAATTAATGTGTTTGTACAAGGAGGTATTTAAATGGGGTTTATTGTCTGAGGAGAAGAATTGAAGATGGCATTCTCAGATTTCTAATGCATTCTTGTTAAATGACAGATATATTAAAATATTTTATGTTTGTCTTCTTTTGTGGTATGAGCCTTTTTTCTAACTATACTAAAAACAGAAACTAATCAATGTGATTGCTCTGTGAGAAAACGGCACAGACAATGATTTTATGGGAAGGTTTACTGTCACTCTAAATGAGTGTAAACAATTGTCTGCCTGGCTTCCTAGGTAAACAAATTACAGCTCTGCTGGGCTCACCTCATGCTCTGAGGTTTGGCCCAGATCTTTCTTTGTGCTCTTGCCCTTTATTTCACAATTCCTGAATCGCCACAAAAGACTCTAACGATGGGACTATTGGCTATGTGACAGGACCTGTTGAATAACCATTGGATTAATGAGTCCAATACTGGTTCTCAACCTGCAGATTGATTTTCTGAAGTGCCCAGATTAGTTTTCACAATTCTCTAAATTCATCTGTCGATGAAACATAGGAAAAATATCCAAAGGTAAAATGCCATCTTTTTATCCTTAACAAGAAAAGGGGGCTTTTTAGTCTGAAAAGATCATCGCTGGCCCTTGGGCTGCGAGCTTCTGTTCATACCAATAGTGGGATATTTAATGTGCCAAGAATGCAAGTTACATGTGATATGTAAAGAATTCTACATACTCTATATTCAATTGAAGTCATTTGAATCAGGGGGAAATGTAGGACCTGAAATAGAAAGACAATGGGGGAAATTTCCTTCTAGCGCTGAAACTGGCGTTAATGGCACTGTATTGCATAATTACATTTGTACTCTGTATGGTAAGTACTCTGTGGTCAGCTTTTAAGACTTCATTGTCTTGCAAACTATGCTGTTAATTATAACATGTCTTAATATCAAGAACCTGAATTCTTCTATGAGGAAATCTTTTTCTGCTGGGTCTCAGGAGGGTATGAAGTATCAATGTTCCATAACTATCCCTATAGTAAGTAAGGTACTTTACTGGAAATATAAAAATGTAGTAGAGAAAAACAATTATTAATGATGATGTCTTGCTACACTACTGTATTAACCCCTGAAGCATCATCCCTTTTCTTGACACAAGCTTGACACAAAAATTACATACCCAATATAAAATGGTTATTATTTTTGAACCATTTTCACTACAGGCATAACCCTGGTGTCTTCTGAAAGGTAATCATTTGGGGTTTGTTCTAAGTATTACAAAAACAAAGCTAGCAATTTCATGACAATATCTCCAAAAAGCATTCTGCATTCTTGTTTTTTCTAAGCTGTGTCTAAGGCAGTTTTCCAAAAAGGACACATGGAAAGAAAATGGTATGAGTCTTATGACATGTAAAATACTGTATTTTGCTGACTAAATTATGCAATAGTTTCTATCCTGAAAAAAGTCCTACATTTTTTATTTATTATTTTTGGTCATAAAGTGTAACAGTCTCAGCGTGCGTATTTAAAATGCTCGGCTAGTGTTTTGTTACGCAGGCAAAAAAATGCTGTGTTGTTTTATGCAAGCCTAACAAACTATGCACCATTGGAAACATAATGTCATTAACTGAAATGCTTCTCAGTTACTTCAATACCATACCACAAGCCGGTTCTAGGCGGAGCTGAAGTTATACTATATATTTTGCTCACATATTGGGATCATGCCTTTACTGGTCAACTGGTTTACCGATGCTAGTCAGATCGTTTGTACATGGGCTCATCCTGGTCGAGACAAAACATTGATTATCACATTTCTATGTACACGTGCTTTTGTAGAAGTAAGCAATGGTGAAACAGATAACAATCATAATATTCTAACGGGAGCATTAGAACAGTCACAAAAGAGCTGAACAACAGATCAAATATATCCATGATCACAAAAAGTAAGCATAGCAGTTACTACGTTTTACTCGTTATCTGACTTCTTTTTTTTTTCTTTTTTTTCTTTATAATTTTTTTCAGATTTATTTCCTTTTTTCTCCCAATTTGGTAGCCAATTGTACCCTGTCTAATTCAATTAGAGCTAGTATTAGATACACTGCCCACAGCCCGTCCCTCGGCGGCCCGACGAAAGCGACACGCCTTCTTCAATCCGTCTCGCCACATGCTGGTGACCGTGATTCCGAGGCGCCCAAGGTGCTTTTTTGTGCGCCGATCTACTAACCCTGCCAAGTCCCTCCCCTTGGAGCAGCGAGCCAATTATGCTGCTCCACGTGAGCCAAACTTTGCTTTCGGCTATGATGTCCTAGGTATACTGTTGCGGAAATTAGACAATGAGCCAAGGAAAATTATACCAAGCATGAATATTAGTAATGAAGGGGGGTTCAAGAGAAGAATGTCTGGGTCCTGCAGGAGGTGTTTGTTGATTAATTCCCATAACATACTGTGTGGGGCGACATGGTTCAGGCAGTAAGAGCAATCGTCTGGCAGTCGGAGGGTTGCCGGTTCAATCCCCCGCCCGGGCTGTGTCGAAGTGTCCCCGAGCAAGACACCTAACCCCCAAATGCTCCTGACGAGCTGGTCGGCGCCTTGCATGGCAGCCAATCGCTGTCGGGGTGTGAGTGTGTGTATGAATGGGTGAATGAGAAGCATCAATTGTACAGCGCTTTGGATAAAGGCGCTATATAAATGCCAACCATTTACCATACTGCATGGTAACAATGCCTAGTAATTACTGAACACAAAATAACATGAATAATAGTACAAATTTCCCAGTTGTTATAGTGAGTGTGGTTTTGGAAAAGCAAATACCCATGATGACGTTTGTGATTACTCCTTGATTAATATGACATGCACATTATGGCATATAGCAGGGGTGTCAAACTGAATCCCCAGGGGGCCGCAGTGTCTGCGGGTTTTTGTGGTTTCCTTTCAATCAGCTGCCAATTAAGGCCAATTAAGGCCAATTAAGGCCTTGAGAACAAGGCATGTGGATTCTTTAACCAATCAATGACTTGAATGAACCCAGAACACCCCAAAAACCACCAGACACTACGGCCCTCCAGGACTGGAGTTTGACACCTGTGGCGTATAGAGCAAGAGGTGTCGACAGCTGGCATCCAGAATTATTGTCACCCTTGATAAATATGTGCAAAAACTAAACTATTGCAACCTAAAAAAAATATTTATCTCCATAAACTTTGTTTGATTTATACTTTTGACAACTATGGTTTTCATTAAAATAATGGGACTAAGTATAATAGTAAAATAGTTTCCCATATGTTTGAACATAACTTATAGATTATTATCTGTGTTGATTATCATATGAAGCCTTTTTTTTTCATTTTTATTAAGGGGGCCAATAATTCTGGAGCCCACTGTATATGATCAGTGGTAGGGAGAGTGGATACAGGTTACAAATAGTTAAAGTAGTTAAGTTTGTGCTCTAAGAAGTTTTGTAGGCTCCGTCTGTTTCAGTGTTTTAATATTCAAATTATAGGTTACTTTCATCTGGCTCCCCTCTCCCTTCTCCATGTGAGAGTAGTGTATGAAGAAGCAGATCACAGAGCACCGCCATGAGAAATTAATGAGTTGGTTGCATCTGGTTGTGAGTGCATGTGCAATCACAAGTTTTGTGCATAAAAGGCAACATTTTGACTGAAATGTTGGGTATGTGGTGTATTGGAATCCAGAAAGGACCACCAATGATTAATTTCTGGAAATGGAAAATGGTTGGTCAAAATTTATATGCTTGTTTTTGTTTTTTTTGACATCTTGGGGTAAGATTAGGAAAACAAATCTGGCTACATATACTGTATCCGGGGTATGTGAATGCTATAGAATAAAGAAAATACAATATACAAGTTATTTTGGGGATTTTTTATTTCTGTATGGTTACTGATTGAGACTCCCATAGGATCTGATGATTGAGTCCTGTTGGTACAGTGGATTCCTTTATCTCAAGCCTCTCAGTACACTGTACTCTAGTATGTACATATGCAGTTGTGGAGGTAATGGGTTTAATCTTAATACAACTGAATATTCTTCCATGACCCCAGGACTTTAAGATTTAAAAATTTGATTGCACACACTCTTTCATAACAGTTTGAAGCCATAATTAAAGCAGTTACATAATTCATTCAAAGGGGATCTTGTCTGTCATTTTGGTAATTATAGATCAGACACTCTTAATAGTACAGGTTAATTAAACCTGAACAGAAACCGGAAATAATTAGTGTGTCATATTCTTGAAAAATGTAGTTCTAACTAGACTGTCAACATGCTCGTAAGTAATCAAACTGGGCAGGCGAGTTCAAAAGAGACCAGCTGAAGGCTTCACTAAGGAAGCGCAAGATCAGATCTAAGGATCAGGGGATTTCTGCTGTTGCTGACTGTGACACCTGGTGGCTGTGGTGCCTAAATGGCACTTGCATGCTGGAGGAGGAAAGGACAACCAGGAGACAGCAAATGCGCCGAAGGAGAAACACTGCCACCATTACTACTTACACATGTCACAACTTCTGGTTCAAGGATTGGACTGTTCAGCCATCAGAGAACTCCCTATTAAAGGACAGAAGTAGACGTTATTATCAGATTAGATCGATTGATTGAGTGTGAGTGAGTCTGTGTGAGCGCACCTGGATTAATGTATTGTCGAGGACCCGGCCCTAGGCCCCCCTGATGAGAGATTGAAGGGGGATGGGTTAGGAAGGAATGCATTGTTAACCCCTTGCACACGCCATCGAGGTGGTAGTAAGAACGCCCGTAAGAAGAAAAATATGTGGTTCAGAGATAATGAGCAGCCATACTTGTCAGTAGAGGAGTCTGAAGTCGGGGGTTTTAAGGAGCAAGGTTAAAGTTCTGACTGAGAATACCCCAACCCTACAGGGGAGGGGCACAATGCCTGGCTAAAGAGAAAAAAAATAAGGAAAACGGAAGGGATGTCAATACCGAAAGAATATTAAGAGGCTTCAAGGGCCTTCCTGATTATAGCACAAATAATTTTTCGGATAGATTCAAAGGACTAACAGTGGAGGAGTTAAATGATGATTTACACTCAGCTATTGGCTGGATGTCCTTTGTAGATCCCTTAAGGCGCCACAAAAAGGGGCACCTGAAGAGTGTATTGAGATGGTGGAGGGCACTAACTTCTGGCTTGTATGAAGTCAAAGTTTGGAGAGAGTCCAAGGAGAGATTATGACAGGGAGACAAATACCAGTGATGAATAGATTCCTTAAAAAAAATACAAAAAAGCTAGTGTTTTTCCACTCGTATATTAAGATGGTGGAAATTCCCAACCGGAGGGGCACATGAGATAAAGTATTGGGGAAATTTCTTTTGAGGTATGAGAAAATGACAGTGGGAAAAACAGAAGTGATGAATATGGTCAGTATCATACAATAAACACTGTAAAAGCCCACTCACGTTTCCTTTTATCATGCATTCTCCTAATTATTAATGGACATACAGCATGATTTGACGCTGACTTCCGTCATCTCTGCACACATTTGTAGCTTGAGCTAAAAGGGTAAGTAGGAATTTGGGAGAGGTTCTAAACTGTCTGTCTGCCTATTCACAACAGCTGTGCATCAAACCCACCCCTTGAGCTTCAGGCTTTTGTGCCAAATGGGATATGAGTCATTCTGTCATACAGGAAGGAAGACTGATGCCATCTGAGTGTGTAATTACTCCATTCCAACTACATTTTCACTCATTGCCCTTGATGAAAGAGAGATGGGGGAAATGGTCAGGGGGAGCAAAAAAAAACACAAGAAAGGGACAGTTCAGCAGGTGGGATTGAGTCAGAGTCATATATATGATTCAACATCCATGACAATTAATTGACTGTTGTGAAGTTTGAGCACGATTGAGCAATCTGCAAAATCAGGATTCACTTCATAGAATATAAATAATGGGGCCCAAAACAATAGCATAGCAGTCATTTTGATTGGTTGAAAAGGTTGAGAGTTCCATATGGCACTCTTGGGATTTTATGGTAGTTATATTTGAGTGCTATATGGCACTCTTGGAACTAAAAGGGTTAAGAGTTGAATTCTGACTATATGTAGAATATCTGGTTTGGCTGTCTCATACAAATCAAGGTCTACAGCAGCTGGAGAAACACTGTCATACATGGGTCCTCATAGCAAATCTGTTCTAGATTGTAGTTTCCTAAAAAACTATATTACCATATTGCAGGCAATCAGGCATCAGGCATCATCTATGTACAGTACAATTCTTTTGATGAAACCCCCAGGTAGATTCAAGGTTTGGCTACTAATATTTGCCAATATTCTCCAGCCAGTACTCCATGGGGCCTATGCAACTTAACAAATAAAAATCGTTTGTGTCATGGTGGGAGGTTATTCCCACTGTGACCACCAGAGGGCCTGAGATAATTGACTCCACCTGTTCCTCGTTAGCGCCAGGGAAATTACCTCCCTTAAGGGTATTTAAGACCGGCACTGACTATCCTTCAGTGCTTTGGTGTTCAACCGTTCGCAATTGCACTAAGCCGGTAACGCACAGGTAGACTCTGCCACTGAGAGTCAGGTATCGTGCTAGTGTGTGGTCTCTAGTCTCTATAACTAGAGAGAAGTTCAGAGAAGGTAAGGAAGGTGTTCAGCTGATGTTTCTTTCGCTGACATCTTCCTCAAGGGTTTTGTTTTTTTGGGCTCGTGTGAGTCGGTGGTTGGAGGACGTTGTCCTCTGGTATGTATTTTGGTTTGTGTTTTGGTCCAGAGCTGCGACTCGAGGTTTTATTTTCTGGTCTAGTTTTTTATCGCTAGGTTGTATTTTTATTTTCTCTCCTGACCGCCAGTGCATAATTGTGGCTGGGTCATTCGCCCTGTTTTTTAAAGGGTAGTTTTATTTTCGCTTAGCCGTTTTTGGCTTCTTTTCTGTTTCCTTAAAAAAATAAACAAAGGAGAAAGTCCTTCTAGTCCTTCTAGTGTCTGAAATAGTAAATACCCCAGACAAGCTTTCGATTACTAACTGACATGTAATTTTCAAATGTCATGGTGAATTAGTGTTGTGATACTCCTGTCATAGAGAGCCTTCTATGCAGGTTGTTACTGTGTAGGGCATTTTACACAAGTGTGCCTCTCTGCAGACCCCCAAAAGGAAACAGACTGTGTTGACCATGTTGACACAGGGTCAGCAAGGTTTGATGAAAAGACAGTGCTCGTCAATACAGGACTATTGTTCCCATCATTGTGCTGCCTCTGCGCAATTCTGCCATCTCAGTGGAATGCTCCCAGAACTGATGAGTTGAAATAGCACTGTATAAACCATGGGTTTTCCACATACAGTGTTTGGTGTCTTTAGATAGCTAATGATGTGGGAAATAGTTTGGTGTCATTGGTGGTGTAGTACACTGGTTGCTGAATAAAGATCTTGTAGGAATAAACCACAGATAATGCAAGTTACCTGTGAGTCAGCATCCAGCTTAACAAAGGTTAACCAGGTTTGTTGGACATTCAGAGATAACATCAGCAGGACCATCCGCCATCTTGTGACTCTTTATTTGATGATTTATTGTTTTCCTGTAAACCCTGGGTATATAGAGGGGAACGTGGAATGGTTCGAGGAGACGCGCTAATACGACCTCCTGCGCACCATTAATACTGCACCTTCCATGTAATTATATTTCTGCATTGCACATTATTGAATAAATTGTATTAATTTGAACTTGCATCCTCTTGACTTACACCATTGCACACTTACGAGTTTAGAGTCCTAACACACATAGACAACCTAGGATACCTGCACCCTGTAGTCACTCGCCTATACACCAGTGCCGTCACAAGATACTAAGTGTATCATTGTAGGCTATACATGCCACAGGTACGTCCGTGTCTATACAAATAGATAGCGATCTTATAGAGCCACACTATTGGCAGACATTTGCAGTTCCTTTTGTTGAACTGTTAGAAAAGAGGAGCAGTTGAACTTATCTTTTGGAGTCAGATAAATGAGAACAAAATTAAATTAACCCTGTTCCAGTAGCATTGGTCAGACTACACGCGTTTCCTTCACCTCTCGGATATTTCCGCCTTTTGGTGTATTTGGTGGGTTTCTTACAGTTGGTGACCCCAATGTGATTTTGTTGTCACCGGTATTCTGGATAACAGGAATGCTGTTTTTTGCACTCTGGACCTGGTCTCTCTTGAGGTAAGGTATTTTGTATTTTTTCTAAAGAGGTTACTAGGGAAAGAGAGCGCACTACACATATAGACACATAGTGTAGAACGGATCTACATATCCACAATAGTTTGGTGACCGTAGAAACCCAAAAACTGTTTATCTTTTCTTTTTTGTAACAACATGGAAGCTCAGGGAGATTGAAGTTTGAGTGGAGTACAGGACCTTCTAATGGACACATGGGCACTCAACGTTAAAAAAAACACTTGTGCTTATTCGCAGTAAAGGCCTTGACTTAACCTCAAACAACAAAGATATTCTCCAATGGTATAATTCCACTGGCCGCAAAAAAGAACATAAAAGAAAATATAATAAACTAATATCGGCCGTAGCTTACTCGCTGCAAAATAATGATTTAAAAATGCTAGAAAAAAGCAAGACTACTCTGACTAGCATGCTTGAAATTGCAAAAATCCGTTCGGGTGAAATGCAAAAACTGCGCCTCCAAATAGACGGTTTCGCATATGAAAAGTAGAGTTGGTTGCAACAATTTGAATCAGTTAACCAGCAGATTAGCGATCTGCAAACTAAGCTGCGCTGTAGTCAAAAGTATGTGTCACAGATGGAAAAGTGCTGCGGGAGCGCAGGCTTTCCAATTGCGACTATACAACAAACACTAACTGATTCGACTAAGCCTGGTACACAGAGCGATAGTGATGACGAGGCCCTGTGTGCTGTTGCCAAAAGGACCCAATATCCTACTCTGACCAGGCGTCGGCGTCAGTACAGTGACGATGAGGATTACTGTCCTCAACAGGACAGTGAGAGCGATAGTGACCATAGTCCGGTGCTTGCGCTCCATACTCCTCTAAGCCAACTAAAATCGCTGTACTTAAAACAATGACGACAACTGATGGCGAACAGACAACTGTCAGCCGCCCTCTGACTTGTGAGGAATGTAACACTCACCAAAACGTTTGTCGGCGAACTACCTCGCAAAGGTCTGTTTGACCCATACTGGAACAGATTAATGGTTCAATCGGCTGCATTTAATCTTGAACGTAGGGACGTCTGGCAAATTGTGTTAGTTACAATTCCATCCGAGTTAATGCACCGTGCCACAGGGCAACTATTAGACGGTACCATCATGGACCCCAGTGGTCAGGAGACAGATGCTCAAGCATATGAGCGACTGAGGCAGACACTCCTGGAACTGAGAAAAGAAAACTCAGAAAGTGTATAACTTTTAGAGAAGATTTAAATCGATCCTATGGTGGGACTTTTGCCATTTATGGACGGTGCGACAGAAATGTTCGGTGCCGTTGACCGTTATGCTTTCATTTATATCGTTCAAAACACCAAGTGCAATTAATAAGCAAATTGTATGGGTTTGTGCTATTCATTATGCTAGCTACATCATACTAGCCTCGTACAGGGACCAGTAAAGGCTTAGACCATGCTAGCACTTAGTTCTTGTAAATTTGATCACCACTACTGTGAAGTAAAAAAGTGGACAAATTACATTTTCTGTGAGAAATGTTTTGGCGAACTCACATGCACACACAGCGGTCTACATTCTAAAGTTCCACTTTGCCCTCCCTACTTGTGTATATAGATTATACATATAATTATAAAACTTACTCTGATCTGTTCAAATATTTGTAAATAAGTGTTTTGATCAGATCCAGCCTAGCTGGTCCTTTGATGAAGTTATAATTGATCTTGAACTTTAAATGAAACAAATTAATATTCACAATGACTTGCTTGTGTTATTTATTTACAAAATCAAATCCATAGTGTGACCCCCCACTGTTGGGGCAAGTTGTCACAAGTGCACAACCTCTCCTTATCTGTCTGTAACTGTACTGTAATAAAATATGAATATGCAATTAATGCAAAATATGTGCCTGAGACTTCATTCTTTCATTGGGTATGACATCTATAGCATTGAGATATATTGTGTCTAAATTTAATAAAGGGTGATATTAGGTGACAATATGCCCTGCTTATTTTATGATTGTAAACACAGGATCTCTGAAAGGCTAGGAAGTCCACCAAATGCTATGTCTTTAAATGTCTGGTTATAAACTCTTTTCATTCCATCTTGATTGATGGATATCAATTTGTCAGGGTAAATAATGAGTCATCTGAGAGTTGAAGGGTAAGTTATGGAGTACCAGAGCAAGGGACTGCAAGGGGTCCCTTGTTTTTCCCTGCTATTATTAACTGTATTTGCTGTATTTGCTGCCACTGCTACAATACATACTGCTACAGTGCATGCAGATGACATGCACCTTTATACTTTATATCAGTAAAACCCAGAGAAGATGTTCAGCTAAAAAAACTAGAGCTCTATCTTAAAGACAAAAGGGCATGGATGACACATAATCTATAAACTACCTCCAAGAATAACTGAAATTACAGAGCCTTATCCGAGCTCCTCTCATGGAATAATCTACCTTTGCAAGTCTCTCTCTCTCTCTCTCTCTCTCTCTCTCTCTCTCTCTCTCTCTCTCTCTCTCTCTCTCTCTCTCTCTCTCTCTCTCTCTCTCTCTCTCTCTCTCTCTCTCTCTCTCTCTCTCTCTCTCTCTCTCTCTCTCTCTCTCTCTCTCTCTCTCTCTCTCTCTCTCTCTCTCTCTCTCTCTCTCTCTCTCTCTCTCTTGTCTGGGAGAAGGATGGATCAGCTCCATAGGGCCGTAAGGTTAGCTGAGCCATATCACTGCAAGTGAGCACACTGTTTTGCGGTGTTTCTCCTCATCCTTTATATATTGTGTGCTGCTATAACAGTAATCATATTAAACAGGAGTCTACATTGGCCACACATAACATTGTAATTAAGTAATCCCCTTCCCTCCATCCTGAGTTCACGGACCATTCGAGCCCTGACCATCTGCTGGTTCAAGCCCAGGATATGACACAAACTAGAGGCCTAGAAGCTTATTGATATACATTTCTTTACTTGAACCATCTTGTTTAACCCTTGTGTTGTCTTAAGGGTCAAAAATGACCTGCCACTATGCTTAACAGCTGAGAAAACGCCCTTTGAAACGCCAACTTGAAATTTGATGGCAAAATAATGTGACAGGTTGTTTCTTCATGCCAAATAGTAGATTTGGAGTTTTAAATTAAATTAAGCTGCTTTTGCCTTTGTACGTATTGCTGGAACAAGACAAAACTTTGGAACAATGGGATGATTCATATATTGCCTTGCTATTGGTCATTGTGGAATGTTGATGCTCTAATCAATGAAAACTATTTGAAGGGGTGATTCATATTCTGCCCTTTTAAATTAATTTTATATTAATTCAGAGTATGTTTGATTGGGATATTCATGAACCCCTGAATGCCTCTGTACCTGCTCTGTTGGCTAGGGGTATTCAGGGGTTCATGATCTCAGGCAAGAAAATACACTTTACGTAAGTCCAATTTCCTATGGTCCATGCCATCTGAGACCACAGTGCTCAAGGAAAGAAGTGGCATGATTTAAAAAACGATTTTAATGTATCTGTTCGCAAGTCCAGCCCTGTAAATACTGTATAACACAGTGATCATAGTTTTTGAAACATTGAATTTGAATTTGAATTTATTTGTTTATAATGTTGTGGACAGTCCCCATTAATTAACTTTAAACAGTAAATGGAGCAGCTTTAGCCTACATGACTAATTTCCAGCTGTAGTCCCCGGCCAGTTGACAATAGGCTACCTAAAATACATTATTTAAAAAAATAATAAAATTACAGTTGCAGCAAGCACAAACAAATGGAGCAAGACATACAAACATATCAAGCAGAATTGGAGCAAGCACAAACATGCGGGGAGACAAGACATGCAAGCACAAATGGCAGCAACATCAATGCAGTACATGAGATAAAACAGTACAAGGGGACAAGGGAAGAGCAAATAATCATAGCAGACATACAGACACAGCAACATACAGACATAATCGCGTACAGACATAGTAGCATACAGACACAGCAGCATACAGGCACAGTAGCATCCAGACATTGAAACACACACAGACATATGCAGGTGGGTAGCAAAGATGGAGGTGTACATAACACACGTCACATCTGACAGAGATTAATGTATGCAGTTGTAGTTATCGCAAAGCCATGTTTTAAGGTGTGTTGTAAAGGTGGAGTATGTATGTATATTTTTTATGTAGGTAGGTATTGAGTTCCAGTTTTGTATTGCTATAACAGAGAATGATAATTGACCAAATGTACTTTTCCTAAATGGGACTAAGAAGTCGCCTCGTGTGGTGCTTCTGGTGATCTGACTGGTATTGTTACATTGGATTATGAATGAGTTAAGAGGAGGAGGAGCAGTGTTATGCAAGACTTTGTAGACCAGGCAGATGTTTTTGTATTTGATCACATCTTCCCAGCTCAGAAGTTTACGGTTATTTAGGATGATACAATGATGAGAGCTGTTAGGCTTCTGGTCCAGGACTTTAAGGGTTTGCTTGTAGAGAATTGCTAGTGGTTTGAGTGACGAGCTGTTAGTTTGTCCCCAACTTGTCAAACAGTATGTCAGATGTGACATAATCATGGCGTTCATGTATAATTTGGCAGCATTAAAAGGCATTACATTTCTGATGTATTTAAAATTAGTTAGGCTAAACTTGACTCTTTGGCATACTTTCTTAATGTGTGCTTTGAATGACAGATTGGAGTCAATAATGATACCCAGATATTTAAATTGTGGCACAATGCTAATATTTTTACCTGAGATTGATATATTGGACACGGTGTTACATTGTCTTTTAGTGAAAAACATTCCTACAGTTTTATTTACGTTAAGTTGAAGGCATGAACGGTTCAGCCAATTTGTGATCTGATCCATAGCTGTGATGAGTTTGGCAGCAGCCAGATGTTTGGTCTTGGCATGCACATATATTACAGTGTCATCTGCATATAATTGTGTTTCAACATCAGGGCAGACAGATGGCAGATCATTAATATATAGGCTAAACAGAAGCGGGCCAAGTATTGATCCTTGAGGTAAACCGGTGCATAGGTTAAGAGCTGATGAACAGTGGTTGTTCACAGAAACATGTTGGCTTCTACCAGTTAGGTATGACTCAATCCATTTGAGTGCTAACGAGGAGAAGTTAAAAGCAGACAGTTTGGCAATAAATTGAAATTGAATTGACATGCACTTAAAGAAGAAACTTTATCTAGATCACAGGTATGCGTGCACAAATGCACGCATGTTCACACGCACACACACACACACACACACACACACACATGGATTCTTCAAAATGCAATGAGACACTAATTGCCACCAAAATTGGGCAATGTAGTACACTTTTTGACAGTTCTGGGGCAGTGGATGCACAGTTATATTAAAGAAACTATGCCATCATCCATATTTGAAGGAAGGAGTAAAATATTTTGTCATCATTAACTGCTGACTTAATAATATGACAAATAAGTTGTCATATTTGGCAATTAAGCTTAACTTATTTCCCCCAAATTTAATAGCACTGATTTGTGCAATTTGACACATACACAATTCATTTCCAGTTAGTGAGCTCTCCATGAGTCATGCTCCTAAATAGTCTGAGTACAAATGGAATAAGTAACTGCAATATAGGAACAGTTAGTACTCAACACGTTTTTTTACTTAACACCACATGAAAGCATTATTTGATTATTTGACCAGGATGGCCTGGTGTGGGGATTTTGTCAATCACTATGGTAACAGGGTATACCGCTTGAAAGCGTAAAACCTTGTGGTTCTATCTATATGACATATTTTATTGCTTCAGCAAAAGCAGTCCTTATTTTGCAACATGTGGGTGGCAAAACGAGCATGGGGGGACCTCATCTGCATTTTGGAAATCCAGAATACTAATACTAATCCAATACTACATAAAATGAGGTAATGTCAGTTTTCTTTTCACAGCAAGGGTCCAGCAAACCCAATGCATAATAATGCAATTCTAAAAACGTGCTAACTCAGAGAAATGTCGATAGAATATCGATTGTTTACTTGGAATTTTTCTGGAGGAATTATTGTTGTCCGCTTGCCGCTGCATACTTATACAAAAGCACTTGTACATATGAATGCTATTACCTACGTTTTGTATAGGCTCTCTGGAACACGAAGAGCTCACGTATTGACTTCTCTGGCCAGTATCGGTAATCCTGTTGCACAATAAAGGCGTGGTCCCTATCCGTGATCAAAAAATACAGCTGAACCTCGTGCTCGTGCTATGATATTGAAGTAACGTCTGAGAAGCATTTTAGCTAATGCCATTATGTATCCCACTGTGTATAGTTTGGTTGGCTCTCATAAAACAACGCCACATTTTTTTGCGTAACAAGAAAGTAACATTTTCAATATGCACACGGATACTGTTATGCTTGGGCAAAAACTGTTCTTGAGATTTTATGGCTAAAAACATTGACGTTTTACATCAAATTTGCTATGACAATGTCTGAATAGAGGATTTCCTTTGGGGGACTTCCAAGGAATCTCTCGTCCCTCTTGCCTCTCAAGTATTCTCAAGTGAATATTTCTGAGGATACAGGTGATTTCTAAATATATTCTCAAAATATTGTATTATTATTCAGTATGCTTAAGGAGGCCTGCTTTGAATAATAAATTGTCAGGGTTGCATTTATAGCTGAACTAAACTTTTGCTGTCTGGCTGCACTAAATTAACACTGAAAAGTCTCCAACTGGAACAGAATATGGCTGCTAGTGTCATTACTGTACAATAACAAAGAAGTATGAACACAGCAGTTCTCACATCTCTTTATTGGCCGCTTGATAAACCTGGAATTGATGCTGCTTAGTTGGGCAGTATCTTGAGGGCACTCCTGTCACATTAAAGTCTCCCTCGTGTTGCCAGATATCGCTGATTGCACAAGGAGTGCTTAATCATGAACAGGTGTTCTTAATCTATATAAATCCAGTCTTTCCGAGACTTGCAGCTTTTTTTTGTTTTGTTTTGTTTTGTACTGAAAATGAAAAATCACAAGGTGGCACAGATGGTGCAGTGGGTAGCACTGCCACCTCACAGCAAGGAGGTCCTGGGTTTGAAT
This sequence comes from Conger conger, assembly GCF_963514075.1. Lineage (NCBI taxonomy): Eukaryota > Metazoa > Chordata > Actinopteri > Anguilliformes > Congridae > Conger > Conger conger. The sequence goes on along the minus strand of NC_083763.1, from coordinate 27,369,778 downwards.
CCCCGTCGGCCGGGGTCTCTCTGTGCGGAGTTTGCATGTTCTCCCTGTGTTTGCGTGGGTTTCCTCCCACAGTCCAAAGACATGTATGTTAGGCTGATTGGAAAGTCTAAATTGCCCGTAGGTATGAGTGTGTGAGTGAATGGTGTGTGTGCCCTGTGATGGACTGGCGACCTGTCCAGGGTGTATTCCTGTCTTTCGCCCAATGTATGCTGGGATAGGCTCCAGCCCCCCTGCGACCCTGTTCAGGATAAGCGGGTTCAGATAATGGATGGATGGATGGATGTTTTGTTTTGTTTTGTTACACTTCAAGTTGTGCCATTTTCAAAGCCGGTAAAGAGACAGTGGAATGTTTTTTAAATTAAAAGGATTCTGGGAACTTCCTAGTTAGGGCTGATGAAGATTTTGGGGAACTTGTTTAGGGGTTTATAGCTTCGGGTCTCACTGCCTGACGCTTTGGCAGTTTGATATCTCTTTGTGAAATCTCCTCTCACCTGGGTTAACCGCTTGTTTAGTGTTAGCAGAGCTGAAAGCGAGTTGGCTTGTGAATGTTGTCTCACTCACTTTAGTTAGGCAATATAACAGTAAAGAGAGCCTATACGGTAGTGGAAATACAGGAATGTTCAAAGTAAAGCGAATCCCAGTTCTTCCTGGTTTATGGAGTGGCATTCTTTGCCACATTTGGTTGGTTTTTCAGCCCATTTTCAGCCGTTTGGTCTCTCTACCTGAAATTTGTTTTCGCCTCACGTTTCAGCTGATTCGCTTCTAGATTAGCTGGAGATGGAGCCTGACTATCTTTTCATTTAGTCATTTTCCAAAAGAAAGTACAAGTCTGTCGGAGAACTGTCTTATAACTACACCCTTTAATTTGAGCAAGAGCCTTATTTGGTCTAAGTTTGTCACTTAAGTTATTCACAAAGCCACTTATGATTAGCCGCTCAGTCATTGTTAGTAGAGTGGGCTAACGGTTTCCTCACCAGTAGTAGAATGGGAGGCAGAGTGGCTTCATGTTATTACTTTCTTTTTCTCTTCGGTTATTTACAAAGCTAGGGTTTCATTCATCAGAAGACTACATATCTTAAATCACAATGAACATGGTACAGTTTGCCACAAACAATAAGGCAGTCTGAACACCTTACCGTTCCCTGCACTGTGTTTGGAACTGTGTGTGTCTCTGAACATACTACTATACACAATGCTTTGCATAGCACTGCAGCCACTATGTACACAGTGCTGATCTGTGCGCTGTGTGTGGGGCTCCATGTCAGTTGGAACATCCCACTGCTGCGCTGTGTGTAGAATTGTAAGCCACACAGCGTTGTATGGTCTGCAGTGTTTTGTTATTTGGTTGATCTTGGTCGTGTGTCGGAAGTCCCCCGCTTTATTTCCATTTTCTTATTCTCGCTAGTTCTTGTTTCAGGGTAGCTTTATGTTGGAAGTTTGTTGGGGAACCTTTTCTTTTTTTTAATTGAATTTTACTACAGTGGTTACCTCACGGTCTGTGAGTAACTTAAGGATCCCACTCACGGTCGCAGTCCTTGGACCACTCTTTCACGTTTCAGAAAAGCTCCCCTTCATGGTCACGCTTGGTCCTCCGAACCCACACCATCGCATAAATAGCATGTGGGATGTGTTATCTTGTTCATAGGGGTTGGTTATTTGACAAAAACATCCATCAATGGACCTCAATGAATACATTAGTATACAAGATGTTATTGTGATTATTGTACATATTTTTATCTGAGGAGAGCACAAGGTGAGAGGTATTTTTCAAATTTGAAAGGGATTTGTCCAGTGTTTTGGCTGTGGCATTGTGTTGCTAAGTGTGCCAGGCACCACCACAATAATGTGTATCCACTAAAATATAGAAAATATTTTCAGTGACAAAAATATTTATTTGCCACAGAATGAATTCAGGGATGGTCATACAGAGGTGGAGATTCAACAAAGCACCTAAACCAAGTCTTCATTCAAAATGTTAAATTCTTACATAAATGTTACACAAACTGGGGGATGAAGCCTGTCTGTCTACATACAGTATCTTCAGCTACTTAACAGTCTGGATTAAGTACTACATTGATGGGGAAATATTCAATTGAAATCAGTATATGAAACCTTACCAAACCGTATTAGTTAAACAAGCCTTCCCTTTAATTCTGTTCCACCATTCCTTATATTTGATACAATTTTTCATTGGTGTTCTCCATGCATGTTCTTACTGGGGCTAGATGGTTATTTTCTGGTGATTTCATTCATACATTTTTTTCTGATTTTCAGTTTTTTTCATACATTACATACATTACATTATTTATGCTGCAGTGAGACAAATTAATACACAGAGCGAATAATATGAATAATATGATTCACATTATAATCAGTCTATGAATCATTATCCATTTGGTTCAAGATTGTGCTATTTATTTTGTCTATCCATCTGTCATCTGCAGAGCCAGGTTAGTCTACATTATTCAATAAGCCCTCCATGCGCTGAAAGCTGTACCACATATCATGCTGTGCGGCTCAGTTTGGATACAAGAGCCATTCACTCAAAGGCTCCATGAACACAGAACATTGCTGAGACCAGAGTCTAACCCTTTCCAGGGTGGCTAGCTAACAGTTTTAGCTCTGACAGGAATGCTGAATGGCATGCTCAATAGAACAGCAGTTGCTCCCTCAGTACAGAACATTGACCATGTATACTGAATACACATACAGTATGTTACACTATATTTGGTAATATGAAACATGAAAACTCTGCTGTGAAAGAGGGTTCTCACCTCTATTAGCCACCACCAATAAATTACTTTTTAAAAATGATGCAGCATAAAATGTAATATATGGGAGGGTGAAGCTGGCGGTCAGATAATAATGAACATCCCTGTCGTGTACACACACCATGCCCACCTACATGAGTCTATCAATAGCCTCTGGTCAAACCAGCCGTTGGTGCTCAAGGGTACGGTAGCAACCCAAATCCAATAACGCCTGGATTGTATCCCCTTTCACACTTACAGGTATGACATAGGTCTCTGCTGGAGTGGGGGATGGCTTGTGATGTTTACCTCCATGAGGGGACAATCCCTTCAGATACGCCACTCCTGCCCGCAACTCCAGCAGCCCTGCCCTGACATCTCTGGCTCACTCACCTGACCTGACACCTGGCATTTGAGAGGAAGCTATCTGCTAGGAAGAATGGGATGAACTCGTAAAATCCAGACGTGTAAAGCTTGTAGAGACTTACCAAAGATGACTCAAAGCTGTGAGGCTTCTACAAAGTACTGAATTAAGGGTATGAATTCTTATATAAATGAGAGATTTAAGTTTTAGGTTTTTAATAAATAAGCAAACATTTCTAAAAATATGTTTTCACTTTGACATTATGGGTTATTGAATGTAAGTTCATAGGCACATTTATTTATCCCTTTAAAATTAAATCTACAACACAATAAAGTGTGGAAAAAGTGAAGGGGTCAGAATACTTTCTGAAGCCACTGTATGTACAGTCTTGACCTTAATCCACACCAGGAACTGAGCTGTGGTGTAAGATGAGTCACAGCTAGTCATGTGCAGTGCCATTTGAAGTAATGCAACTGTCCTTTAAAAAAGGGCAATGGCCCTATACAAGAATTAACTGGGGATGGGGGGGGAGGTAGTCGGAACCAGGTCGGCAGCAGTGATCATGGATTTTGGATCAGGGAACCAATCGCCACAGCCACATAAATAACAATATACAGAGCGAGAACATTATTCAGCCAGAATTACTGTAATTTAGCTGATGCTTTTCTCCTAACCTGACAGACAGTAGGCTAAGATCAGGCTAAGCAGGGACCAACACCACCTGGAACAGTGTGGGGTTAAGGGCCTTGCTCAAGGGTCCAACAGTTGTACCTCTCTTACTGTGGCTACACAGCCTGGGCTTGAACCACAAACTTTCCAAGTCCCAGTCAAGCACCTTAGCCACTAGACTATTGCCTGTCCCTCAGAACAATAGCATCAACAACAATCACACAATGCAATAAAAAAAAAATTCTTGAATTGTGTAGCTGGATGTGGCCGCAAACGACCACATAGTGTTTATGCAGCTGGCTCCGGCCATGGCGGAGCTTAGGCTCACGTAGTCTATATGCTTGATGGGGCACTGGGGTTGAGAGCATGCCTTTGGATTGTGGAAGGTAGTCAGAGAACCCAGGGAGACATACATGTACAATTAAAAAAAGCAAGAGTTAAACCTGGGACTGAATGGATACAGAATGCTGTTCTGTATCTGTAGTGCTGCCACACTGCCCACCACAGCATAGCAACAGAGACAGTGAGCAAAGTCATCACCTGAGACCATTTTAATCATCATATGAGGTTGTTCAAAATCACACGATGGTCACCAGCACCAACACCCTCCCCACCACAGCTGATTTTTACTTCTACTGCTGTAACCTATCCACTTAAGAGTTATGATGCGTTGTGTGTTCAGAGATGCTCCTCCAGATACTACTGACCATTCTCATGTCTCTCAGTAACAAGGCGTTTCTATCTGCAGAACTTGCTCACTGGATTTTTTTTGTGTGTGTTGTCCACCATTCTTTGCAAACTCTAGAGACTAGTGTGCGTGAAACTATCAGGTAGTGCTACTAGCCACAAGGGTTCAATTTCTGTGTATAGGCAGTAAGCAAATTCAATAAAATGTAACATATGACCCACAGAACTATGCACTCAGACTTCAATCCACTTCCCTCAGGAGAAAATAAAAGGGTAAGTAACAGCCAAAAGCCAGAAAGTTCCTTCAAATATCTGAGTGTAGCTGTGCGAGCCTAACATTGTACAGCATTAATATTCTGGAGAGACAGCCGACACCCAGGAGATGGAGACAAGTCAGGCAACCCCCTCCAAGAGCTTACGGCACCAACTGTGTCTCTAACAGCGATGGGTGCACACTGCCTGCTGCCTGCTGGCTTAATTGTTTTTAACCTTTAATAAATGCAAATGTCATGTATTAACTTCTGCACATTCATTATTCAAATCACATTGCAACCATATAACTTTAAATCATCCATGCACAATATCTGTAGAGTGGGCTTGTACAGAATTCATTAAAACCCTAAAAGACATGGTGATAGATTTGCTTGGGTCCCTGAATGTGATGGTCAAGTGGGAATGAGTGTCTAAGGCTAGAAGTCTAGCATGAAAAATAAAAGAAAAGCAAAAGGCATGCCATACGAAAATAAAGAAGCAGTATGTGACCAACCCCAACCATCATAACTCACACAAGGTCAATGATTCATAAGAATGACTTCATTCTGTACTTTATTTATCATTAAACTCAGAGGCTAATGTAAAGCAACGGGAACCTGCATCATTGATCGCATAAGTTCCTCTGATTTTAAAGGTTGGTATTTCAGGATTTAGATCAGCCAAAAGAAAGGTTGCGATAAGTCTTTTTAGCTTGTCATTTAATTGAAATCACAAATAAGAGGTCAAAAAAATGGAAATCAATAATCCATAATGGATAGAAACATGATTCCTTGAATTTTCTAAAACCATTCTGTTCCTCCATTTTCCCCCACAACAAATACTTTTCAAGCATTTATTCGTTTTAATGTCAACTTCACTTTGCCTTCTTGTTTTTATGCTTTTTGTTTCTCCCTCCAGTCTTAGAAGCTTCTTCCTGGAAAGAAAAAAAAAATCACCAGTTGAGTGAAAGATTTCAAAGACTTAAGTAAATGAAGTGAGCACTTTATTAGGCATTTATTAGACGTATTTTTTGGACTTAAGTGTTCTGCTGCTGTAGCCTATCCACTTAGAGGTTTGATGCGTTATGTGTTCAGGGATGCTCTTCTGAATACCACTGTTGTAATGTGTGGTTATTTGCATTACTGTCACCTTCCTGTCAGCTTTGACAAGTCTGGACCTGGCCTTCTGACCTCTCTCATTAACAAAGCATTTCTGCCCACAGAACTGCTGCTCACTGGATGTATTTTGTTTTTCGCACCATTCTCTGCAAACTCTAAGACTGTTGTGCGTGAAAATCCCAGGAGATCAGCAGTTTCCGAGACACTCACCCTGTCTGGCACCAACAATCATTACCAGTCAACGTCACTTAAATCACACTTCTTCCCCATTTGGTCTGAAAAATCAGTTGAACCTCTTGACCACAGCTGCATGCTTTTATGCATTTAGTTGCTGCCACATGATTGGCTGATTAAATACTTGCATTAACAAGCTGGTGAACAGGTCTACTTAATAAAGAGATCATCGAGTGTATATGGTACAGCTGCCACACGACTGCAACTGTACAGGAGTGTCTTTCCTACCACAGCATCACAGAATAGCTTAATGCCAAAATGCAACAGACAATATTTACCCAGCCCTTGCTGCCTGTTCCATGCAGAGCTCAATCTATCCAGTAAGCTTGTGTCACACACAGGCGGACACAACCTGTCAGTCACATGCTGTGCCCGTGTCGCTAGCTGGTAATTTGCCATCCGTTCAGATGGCCTGGGTGATACAAACAGATCGCTGAATGTTGCAGTTTCAACCCCAAACGTCTTAAACGTACACCGTTCCAGTGTTTTGGTCCTGATATCCATAAGAAGATGTTTGTGTGGTTTTAAGTTCCAAAGAATGTTCTAATACAGTTTTACATGTCCATTCTCCAGCACCTCTCATGAGTTTTTTTACCAAGAGCAAGCTGTTTTAGCGACTGCATCTTTAAAGATACAACAGGTAAGGTTTGTGTTAAAACATTGTTACAAGACCATAGTAAATCCCTTCCTATTATTGAAAAAGGCTCACTGACATGTTGACAGAAAATTGGTTCTAACTGCCACAGCTAATGGCGTTTCAACATCAGCATGTTCACAGAGAAGGGGAGGGATAAACAGTGTTGTGGTTTGTGCGTGTTTGTTGCTGCAATTCCTCTCGTGACCGTTGGAAGTCCTATTCAATTTGCTATTGCACCTTTTAAGGCTGAATGATATCAATGAACCCTGTTCTGATTGGCTGGCTAGCTCCAAAAAACTGAACACTTGGATTTGTTCTGGCTACAAGGTGGGCCTTGCTGAAGCAAAACTGAATCAAAAGTTCACGCAGGTGCAAATGTACAATGTACAATGTACCAAGGGAAATGTCATTTCCCACAATATGGGACCTTTAACCAGAGCCTGTCAATGAGGGAGACAATTGCTTCGGTTCAATTCACATAGTGTCACTATTACTGGCACTAGTCACCAGGAAACTCAGGTGTCATGGGGATGGGATGTGGCTGTGGTGCGGTCAATTGGTTGGAAGACCGAGAAGACAAAGTGCAAATATCCAACCGCCTTCTGCATCTAGATGAGGCTGGGAAAATACCCGTAGATCCCATTTCCAAATTCATTTTTATTTATTGAATACAAGAGGTATAAACAGAAGTGCCACCTGCCATGAGCCTTCACTACAGCACACAGAAAACAAATAGAGATGTTTTAATTGCCATAGTACTTGTGTTAGTAAGTGCACAGCATCGACACAGTTGTTTGTTAAGCCTGTAAATCCATTTGTGCAAAACATAATTTGACACATAGGAGGGGAGAGAGAGCCGAGAGCCGAGACATGAGCAAGCGCAAGCCAAAAAGCTACTCGGGTAGGTCGGGTTATTTCGTTGACGTTTGTTACTTCAGTTTAGTTTTTAGAACCTGTGGCAAATTTTTTGTTCGGGCGTGCACTCTCCCTTCCTGTAGCTTCCGCTACTTGTAAATAAAACGCCCCGTACAATCTGAGCTTTCCATATCTCCCTGTGTCCTGCTCTTCTGTCCCAGGTTTCAACACAAAATGTTACATGCTGTGACACACCCCTGAGAAGTTTTGGCTTTCTTGTGTCTCAGCTCTCTCTCCTCTCCTATGTGTTCCCAGCCTCAGCCACCAACTGTGGAAAGAAGCACACAGTTTAAAAGCCTGGACTGATTCGCAACATAGTCCAGGTGTGTGCCTACTTAACCAGTAGGTGTGGTCCTTGGATTGCCCTGCTTCCTTCCCGCAAACCTCACCCATGGCACAGTAGTCAACTATAATCATAATAATAATAATATATCAAATGTATTACATGCTTTTCAAATGAATGAACAACCTCCAAGCACTACATAAAATATAATATTAAAGAAAAGCAGATCAAGATATTTTTTACAAATTTAACAAATAATAAAAAAGTCTGAGGAGTGGTCTGGAAGAATATTCCACAGACGGGGAGCGGCTGAACAGAAGGCCCGATCCCCCATTGAGGAGAGCTTGATCTTGGTGGTGAAAATCAAAGATTATTGGACTGGAGATGATGCGAGGAATGTTGTTGAGAAATTAGAAATGGGCGATGCCATGGACTGGACTGTGCCTTAGACCTAGGTTAAACAGGCTGGTGGCAAAAGGGTGAAATGCAGACCTGTCCGACTGGAAAATGACAATAAGCTACACCAAAATAGCAATGGGCTGCTTGAACGTGACTGACAGAGGCATCTGCATCGTCCAGAAAAATACAATAAGCTAAACCAAAATAGCAATGGGCCACTTGAACGTGACTGACAGTGATATCTGCATCGTACAGAAAATTCAACATCAATAGCATGCCAGCTCGCAACTCACCAGACACCGGCTGGAAAATATGGCCCATTATCACAAATTGAGTGCTTGCCACTTTGGACAGTCAGTGTGACTGGCTGCTGCTACTGTTGGTGTGCTAGTCTCTTTAATTTAGAACTTGATTCAAACCTGGAGAGGCTAGCCTGGGGCTCGTTTCATGAAACCGATTTGTGAAGATTTTCACTCGCAGATCGCACATGTTTTAGAAAATTCATCACTTGTAGTCACTTGGCACTGAGACTGATTTTGAAATGGCGGAGATATCAAAGTCTACATGGGAGAACTGATAATATACACTATTTTCCCCAATATATGTATCCCATTTCAACACCGAAGGTTTCAGCTACTTGTACAATTTGATTTCAGCCATATTTGGCCATATATTGAAGCCTTCTAGATTAATTATTGAATGTATTACTGTTATACTGTACACTGCATGCTTCAGTAGACTGTGGCCTTATACAGCACAAGCACTTATCTGACAATAGCCATAATTGCATTATACATTTTACTGACAATATTTAGCATACAGTATGCGCATAAACTAATAACAGGTTTCAAAGCCACCTTATTTATGACTATGTAAATGGTGGGGTAGTAACAATAGAGAAAAGGGTACTTATATAACCACTTTAATGTGTTCAAAGACAAGTGCTCTTATGATAACTGTCCAGCAAAGTTTAAATGGGTTATTATACTTCAAGTTAGCATAATACATCATTCAAACCTGTGTGTCTTTCTTCATCTCACAGTTGCTTTAGACAACAGCCTGTCTTAGCAAGGTCATCTTTTCTTGCAACATAGCATCTTGCAACAATCACAGAAAACGGAATAAGCTTTTTAAACAATATTTTACACACACACACACACACGTTATTTTATAAATATAGAACATTGTTGAACATGAACAGTTACTATTGTACTCTGATCTTGCAGATGGAATTGAGGAGATCAGACTGAATGAAAATGAAAATAAATTTGAATGGTAAGTGGACTGTCACAATGACATACAAAAAAGTGCCTTTTTTTCTATATGTTCATTCACATCTTTATTCTCTATAATTACAAAATTATTTTCCAAATAGTCAGATGTATTCAGTTGTTTCCTTTGGGCTGCCCTATAGGGGGCTATGCTAGACTTGGCTGCTCATTTTGATTCAGCACCCTGTTGATGTATGTTGTTTATGTTCTCCTACTCGTGTGAATGTGGTTGTCCGTGTATAGGCCCTGGGGCAGGTAAGACAGAGGCCTCTATACACTGTTGCTGCACGTAGGGTGAACAATTGTTTAGACACCTTAGGAAAGGGGTGATTGCCACCTATGTAATTTTGGTTATAGAGTAGAGAGATGTTATTTTGTTCAGAGAACAATTAGTATGTATTTTGTTTTTAGCTCTACTTGGTTTTGTTCATTTCATTGATTTGGATGTGTCTTTGTCTTGTGAATATTTGTTTGAAAACTGTAAATAGCACCGCCACTGTAATTTTGTAAATACACTTTTATTGCACCTCAATTTTGGTTTGTTCGATCATTTTCACTCCCATAACGCTCAAATATATCCTCCCGGTCATTTTATTTAATTATAATTTTGTTGCGTACTCCCTCCTACCCCTGGACGCCTGAGAACATAACAAGGTATAAGAAAGCTTTCAAGCATTTGTTACTGTACTGTTGCTACAGTTACCCATGTTATTTCCCACTGTTGCACATGAGATGCATTAGGATAAATAGTTTAATAACTACATGCTTTATAACGGATTCGTTTTTTTTTCCGGTTTTCCGTGACAAATGGCGTAGTCATAGCCCATAATGGTTCCACCCATTTTGGGGTTCACAAAGCCTCAATTTGCCATCACTACTGCCAATCTCCTGTGCAGTATGTTCTTCTGCATTGACGCCCAATTCGTATGTTTCTATAGTGCTATCCTAAGTATTTGGATAGTGACACATTTTTTGTAGTTTTTGCTCTGCACTCCAGCAAACACATTTATTTTAGTCCCCTGAAATTGGGCTGGACTGCATATGAAAAGGGCTGTAATTGCTACATGGTTCACCTGATACAGATGTCAAAGAACAAAAAAAAGAAATTGTCACTGTCCAAATAAATGGTAAATGGTTGGCATTTATATAGCGCCTTTATCCAAAGCGCTGTATAATTGATGCTTCTCATTCACCCATTCATACACACACTCACACACCAACGGCGATTGGCTGGCATGCAAAGCGCCAACCAGCTCATCAGGAGCATTTGGGGGTTAGGTGTCTTGTTAAGGGACACTTCGACACAGCCCAGACGGGGGAATCGAACCGGCAACCCTCCGACTGCCAGACGACTGCTCTTACTGCCTGAGACATGTAGTATTCCCAAATATTACGGACTGCTTCATGGTGACAGTCAGTCTGACGGGGGGGGGGGGGGCATCTTACCACTGAATCTATGTAGTTCTCCATAACCAGGATGCTCCTAGCACAGTTGTTGATGTGCTTGAAACGATCTGGTCCTAGCAGGATCCCCCCATACCATCTGGATACCACCACCAACACGTTTCGAACGTCCAGGATCTGGGGTGGGGCAAAAAGAGGACCCAGGTTTTATGCTGATCAGGACCAGTTGTTTTCCCGCACAACCCACCTCCCATATTCTGAGCAAAGTCTCTCATGCAGCTATGGATTTAGCTCAATGTTAGCCACTTTGTGTACATTGGTCATACCTTAGCTTCATTGTTTAGCGATATGCATACAGGTACATTAGTGTTTTGGTTTGTTGGTTACAAAATACAACTGTTTTTTTTACACTGCATACATTTATTATACATCATTTAATAAATAAATGTCCAGCATTTCATACTGATTCTCACAACTTTTTGGTAGTACTTATGCTTTTTTAATTATGAGCATTTGTTTGAGAGCAGCTTTCATATCACTTTAGTCTCACTCTAATGGACAGTCTGCAGTTCAGCCAATCCGCTATTGATATGCAAATGAGCTGTGTGCTCATGGAAGCCTGTGATATGACAATAGCCTCTGCCCTCAAGCAGAGTTCATATACCACTTCAGTAGTTACACATGTACACCAGCTTGTAAATGCAAATATTTAAACACCATAGTATTAGCAGCAATAGCAATAGTCCACAGATTTTCCGCAATCACACTCCGCATTTTCTTTAGGAAATACACATCTCTGGTTGTCATTCTGTACCCACAACCTCTGTCTTACAACGTCTTGGACACGTTTGGCAACGTGACATCACAGCCTTGACAGTCACTCAGGATGTGAATGTCTGCTAAAAAATAAAAAACACGATAAAAAAAAAACACAGTTCAGCAGAAGTCTTTCATGTTCAGGGAGCATCAAGGCACCACGACTAACCTTTGGATGGCAGCTGACAGGTGTGGGCTCTGAAATTAAGCTGGAAATGTCACATGCACTTCACAAGACAGAATCAGCATACAGCCATTCACAACCACCTGCCTGTTTATCACTAATTTGTCCTCTTTTAATCAATAATTTGTCCCGGCAAAACAAAAGCAAGATCTGTAATAATAAACATTCGGGAAAAAAATCACGTTAATAACATTGCTTTTGTGTGCTCCACTCTCTTATTCCCAGACTTATGTAGGTTCTTCTGTTTTAGCGAATCAGAATCAAAGTGCCGAGTTGAAGACCCTGCCCCCACCCCACCCACCACCTAAAAAAAAAAAACACCTGATTGAGCGCCACATAACTTCCTGTTACCAAGACAAATAGGGGCACAATACGTGCCTCTTTGAAATGCTTGAAGGACCCTTTTGTGTTGGATTCCATTCAAAACGTGGCACTGGAGTGTGTGCAAAGCACATTTATCGATTTACAATAGGAAACTGATTTATGCATTGTACTGTCGGGGAAGCGAGGATGAAATATATTATAGCTATTATTGAGAATGACAATTATCAATTCAATCTCCGAATTCCTTTGATAGATCAGTCTACAGTAAACATACTCATTCATGGCAAGAACTAGCCCATCTACAGTGGGCTCAAGAATTATTGGCACCCCCACACAAGCAATGCACAAACAAGTCTTAAAAAAAAAAAAGAATAATATAATTATAGAGAAAGGTAATACACCAACATGTGCCAAATACTGTACTTTATTAATGTTTCAATGGAAACAACCAAAATCATAACAATCATTTCATAAAAAATTAATTTCAACAAAATCAAGGTTTCAGAATTATTGGCACCCTTCACCTAGTACTTAGTGCAACATGGAGTCTCTTCCTGTAATTTTTGACAAGATTAAGGAACACATTTGGAGGGATTTTGGACCATTCCTCTTTGCATATCCTTTCAAGATCCTTCACGTTCTTGGGTTTGTGCTTATCAACTGACCTCTTCAACTCAGCCCACAGGTTTTCGATTGGATTGAGGTCTGGTGACTGAGATGACCATTGCAGAACGTTGATTTTGTTGTCACGGAACCATTTCTGTGTGGATATTGAGGTGTGTTTTGGGTCATTGTCTTGTTGAAAAGTCCACCTATGACCAAGTCCCAGACTTCTGGCAGAGGGAACCAGATTTTCAGCCAAAATTGGCTGATACTTGCTGGAATTCATTATGCCATCTATCCTAACCAGTGCCCCTGGACCTCTGGAATTAACACAGCCCCAAAACATGACTGACCCACCACCATATTTCACTGTATGCATCTCTGTTCCTACGCCAAACATACCGATGCTGTATCTGACCAAAACGTTCAATTTTGGTCTCATCTGACCAGAGAACCTTGTTCCAGTCATAATGTAAATAACGTTTGGCAAACTCCAAGCGCTTTCTTCTGTGTCTTGTGGTCAGAAAAGGCTTTCTTCTGGCAACCCTTCCAATGAGGCTGTGGTTATGGAGGTGGCGTCTGATGGTGCTTTTTGAAACCTGGTGACCCCAAGATGCCACCAAGGCCTGCAATTCTTTCACTGTGATCCTTGGGGATTGTGTTGCTTCTCTCACCATTCTCCTCAGTATCCTGGGGGGCAAGATGCAGTTGCGTCCTCTACCCATGAGATTTTCAACAGAAGAACATATCTTTTGAACTTTTTTTTATAATTGCTCTGACAGTGCTCAGTGGTATATTCAATCGTTTGTGAATTTTCTTGTAGCCATTACCACGTTTATGAAGGTCTACGACCATCTGCCTCTTTTGTTTTCTTCATGGTGTTTGATGACAAAGGGATATTGCACTAATGTTACCTCATTTTTATACCCTAGTGAAACAGGAAGTGATGTAATCACTCAATACAGTTCCTTAACACATAGATAAACTGTATTGATAGATTTAATTTTGGTACGTGTTATTTACAATAATCTTTAAGGGTGCCAATAATTGTGAAATATTGATTTGGAGGAAATAGATTTTTAATTAAATCAGTAAATTATTTTTGTTGGTTCCACTGAACATTAAACATTAAACATTAATATAGCACAGTATTTATCACATGTTGGTATTTCGAGTTTTCTATAAATATTGTCTCAAATTTTTTTGAGTATTGTTTGTTCATTTTCTATCAGGGGTGCCAATCATTTTTGAGCCCACTGTAAGAGGACAATGTATGAATTAGTTCATTTGACCTTATATTGTTGAAAGCAGGGCTAAGCACCATTATATTATGAAAAGATTCATGGTTTAGTCTCTTTTTAATGACACTAAACATGAATGTATAAGGAGGTCATCCTGCTTAGCTTAGTGAATAACCCTAAAAATCTTTTTATTTTTATTTTTTTTAACTTCTGCTTCCAACAACATATTTGCAGTCACAATACATTACATTACATTAATGGCATTTGGCAGACGCTCTTATCCAGAGCGACGTACAATAAAGTGCATGCCCATAACCAGGGATAAGTGCGCGGAAAGACCCTAGAGGGAAGTACAATTTCAACTGCTACCTGCACAACGAAGATAAGATATTTATTTATTTATTTATTTATTTATTTATTTATTTATTTATTTATTTATTTTTTAAACAAACAAACAACGCAAAAGTATGACCAAACCCCTTAACTAGCCAAACACTGCTTACCTAACCAAACTAAAAATACTGATACACAAAAAAGTAAATCACAGAAAGACAACAATTAAGGTTCACAGGGAGGTAGGGAGGGACGGGGAGAGGTGCTGCTTGAAGCATGTCTACATGCTGCATCTACATATTCCATGTAATAAAACCAAATCGCACCGCATTGGTTTCCACTTGAATCTGGAACTGCTTTTAACAGTAGTGTAGATTTCTATGGTCCAGATTCAACAATGATTATTATCTGTAGGCATTCAATGAATGATTTCAATTGAATATAACAGATTCTTAAAGTAACAAAGTAAATTCTGGCCAGGCTCTGCCCTGGCTCTGGTGTTTCTTCAGTGACAAGCTATGCAAGAGGTCAGGCCCATAGACTGCAGGCTGAGATTAGGGTATCAGTGTGGCTCTGATTTCAGAGGACATCAGCATTCTTAGAAGCAATACATCTTGCCCCATCTAATTACCCTGGTCCTCTCTCTAAGGCCATAATCTAAACACCACATATCTTACAGTACAATAGGCTCATGTCAGAAACATTGCTCAATTCAAGTCTCATAGTGCCAAGTGCCAGTATTCCATCAGCATCAGAATCAGAATCAGAAAAACTTTATTGTCTGACATGACAAGTAGTAGGGTGCAGACAAAACCATTAATTTACCTTTGATTCTTTAAGGGGAAAAAAGTTTACATATTCTCCCAGTTCATAATACATCTCCTGCGACCGGAGAGAGGGTGACTCTATAGCAGGGTCACTTGGCATGGTTTTCCCCACATTATTTATTGCAATTAAAAAGCATGACTCTCACTGTCAGCTGGTTTTTGTAGCTTTGATCTCTCCTACTTTGATGTCCACTTCACTCTATGGGCTGTTGACTGCTTGTTAAAACCAAAGCTCCATGCTGCAGTAATGCTCTTTTTGAATAGACTCTTCAATTCTGTATTCATCATGCTCCCCCGTGTAATTAGGTGAAACAAGGTGCGCAGGAGATCTTTTGCATTACTAAATTATATTACATTAATTTAGCAGATGTTCTTATGCAGAGCAACTTATGAGAGAGCAGAAGACCATCCACCTTCATTGTAAAAGCAATATGGTTAAGACCATTCCCAGACCAACAAGTGCTGTATGCGTAAGTGCAATATCAACAAAGCACCAATATATATGAACTATGCTAGTAGCTGTTAACGATAAATTGAGACCCTCATGAAGGCAATTATTTTTTCTAACACACAGACGGCTGAAATTCTAAATCACAAAAAACCACAAACTACAGTCTTTTATCAAGCAGAGGCGAAAGTATAGATGTCAACTACAGTTTGACCAATGCTATTTTGAGTGCAAATATTTCACTACAAACTGGATAAACCCAAATTATGTGCATATCTCAATAAGCATGTAATCAATGGCCCCTGCAAAACAGCAAGTCTGTGCTGCCTGTTGCAGGTACATGTAAATTAAATATAAAGGAACTGGCCTAGTCAGCTGTCTAACAGCAAGAGTTAACAGACAACATAATAATGTTTTGAAAGTTTAATTTGTTTTGCAAGGCAAAAGTAATGGCTTTCTGAATTTGAGGTGGATTTGAATAATGTGACAGCAGTCTTATCAGATAATGGAAGTTACATATTGAAAACATAGCGGAAAATCCTCAAAGCCGTGGTGTCATTCGCAGTCCATTTAAGCTGACAAACCTGTGGGTGTTATTAAAAAGGTTTTAAAACACACTGTCCAAGTAGAAAGCTTTATTCCACAGCACTTTGAAGGAAATAAGTAATGTCCCTTTGATCAGGGACTGCCGCATTATCTTCAAGCAGCACACAGACATTAAGTGAAACAATGATCATGAGAGCCGGCTAACTGACGTATGTTCAAGACAGCAAAAGTTCACGGCAATCTATGTTTGCAGCAAACAGTTACTGTTTAGTTCCGTTTAAGTTGACTGACATTTTTAATACAAATGGATCCGACTTACATCCAACAATACCAGCTACAGTTGTGTGCAAACATTTGGAGAAAATGCCTTTTACAATTAATATCTAAGTGAACAGAAGCGAACATGAATGGTAAATGGTACAATGTTAATCATGACACATTTCTTCACGTTAAAGCAAGATTACTTTTATTAAATTTTTTACAGTTCATTATTTTTTACGAAATAATGAAAAAAGTAAAAAGGTACTTTGTAACTCCTCCTCGGGCAACTATAACAGCTTGTAAATGCGTCCAGTAGCTAGTAGCTTTCAATTCTTGCATTTGGAATTTTTCCACATTCCTCCTGGCAGAACACCTCTAGCTCATTCTTTGACCTCCTTGCATATACAGCATGTTGGAGACCTCTCAACAGACTTTCAATAATGTTCAAGTATGGGGACTGTGGTGGCCATTCACAGTTGGCAAGATTCTCTACAAAGGCTTCACCGTTTTTAAACATACATTCTTTGGTGGTGGCCAAAAAGTTCAATTTTGGTTTCGTCAGTTCAAAGCACAATGTTCAAAAAGGCCACAGGCTTCTCAATGTCTTCTTTTGCATTCTTCAGACGCTTAATTTTATGTTGAGGTTATACTTTCTGGCAACTCTGCCCTGTAGGTCTTTGTTGTTTCAAGTATGTTGTATTGTACTGTGAACAGCTAGACCTGTATTTGCTACTCTTTTGTAGCTCTTTTACAAGTCTCTGCACCATTTAGAGTTCAGGTTTGCTTTCCATCACATACAGATTCATTGGAACAAACATTTAAACCGCACTGTAGCGGATTTGTTGCTAACCTGCGATTTATTTTTTAAGCCCAGAACAAATATTACATTGATTAAAGTGTATTATAACAGCCAAATAATCTGACTGCGATTTCCCCATCAGCAGCCTTAATTTTAATCCTAAATTAGGAAATGTTGGCGAAAGTTTAACATTAGCCATCTTGAACGCACGTCTGGTCATCGATTTGTCAGCCTTAGAAAGCCTGTACAAGTTGATTAAAGTTATTCATTATCCAGCAAGGTCACTTTCTCAACAAAGGTAAAACCTACTTCATAATCACGGCCTTCTTCCTAAATAAGGAAGAATCACAAAAATAAAATAAAATTCATAACATTATCCCATTACACTGACTTGGTTGCTTTTGCATTTTCATCAGAACATTTTATTGACTCTCTAACACAATATTTTTGAATGACTCGTCTAGTCTAATTGAGTCTTCTGTTAAGATTGGGGGGGGGAATGGAATGATTTCCATTCAGAGCCAAATTACCGTACTTGCTTTTCAGTTCCCATAGACAGAAAATCCACCAGGATGGTCGGCACTGCCTCTTCCTCTCTGTTTGACCTGCTGGAAATGTATGCTCTCTGCTTAAGGCTCTTAAACTGGATTCTGTGAAATTCTGTTGCCTGGGCAATGTGATGTTGAATTTTGGGTTTCAAGCATAGTCTGGCCTACCATTTGATTTCACCAAAGAAATGTTTTGTGTACGTACTGCTTGAGTTAAATAAATTGAGCTGATGCACTCAAAACATTTACAGTGTTAAACATCTTGGGCCTTTTTACAATGCTGTGATAGTGGTAAACATACATTAGTGGTTGCTATATGTCGTATTGTGTCGTATGCTCTATGCCAAATTTAATTGCTCCTTATTTCTTTTAAATAGCGGGGGGGGGGGGGGGGTATGTGGGTCCAATGACCTGTCACAAGCTAGTCTGAGCTCTTCTGCGTTTTATTATTTTGTCCCACTAGCCCCGCCTGGGCTGGAATCATCCTTCTGATCTTATTCACATTGTTTGTCACACTGTTCCTGGTCCCTGGCTTAATGACTTATTCTGTGACGGACTGAATTCTCCCTTTTGATAATTCTGGATTTGTTCCACATCGTGAAGAGACCACTGGATAGATATGCGAGTACATTATGATTATGTGGTGTGTTGTGGTTCTAAAATACAGTTCTGAATGTCAGGGAACTTCCTCACAGCGAGTTCAGTCTGTAACACTAGCAAGACAAATGAATAAAGTCTGCGACTGAACCTTCTGTACTGAAATTAAGTATGCAGATTAAGAGTACATTTTATTTGCCATTTGTGATCAACCACACTGGAATTAAAAAGGCTCATGAAACAAAAACAAGAACAAGAATACGTGAGGACAAAATACAACATGATGGGGGAAAAAAAAGCTTTACAAGTAAATCTGTGGTACATAGAATAATTCAAGTAGGAATCTAAAGTGAGTGCTTAATGTCAAAGTGCAGTTCTATTATTTAAAATGCATACAGTGCTTGGAAAGAAACTACTTATGAAGAGACAACTAGAGCATTTGATGTAACAATAACATCTGCCTGATGGCAGCAGGGTGAAAAGATGCAAGGCAGGATGAACTTAAGGGTCCCTAATGATAGTGAGAGCCCAAGAAAGCACTCTCAATCTCCAGTGTAGTCGGGTGGCTGATGTAGTCACTTTATGCACACTTTAATGTGAAATTGCTTGATGGGACTTGCTTTCTTGTGCAGTAACTATACTGTACCTCACAGTTAGGGTGGGGGTGGGGGGTAAAAAACATACACAGTAATGGAAAACAGAAATGATCTCTGCTTTCATAAAACCGAGCAGCCCATAAGTACTTGGACAGTGACAGATTTTTCGTAGTTCTGGCTCTGTACACCTCACTGGATTTTAAATGAAACATTGAATATGAGCTTAAAGTACAGACCTTCAGCATTAATTTACAGGTATTAACATCAATATCGGATGATGTGTCAGATTTACAGGCGTTTTTTGGGCCTCATCGAAGAAAAAGTAATTTTCAACTATTGAACAGATCAATAACATTCAGGATGGAGGCATAGTTGTCAAAGACTACCATATAGAGAACTATACCAGCATAACCTCAGAGGGTTCATCACAGGAGGCAAAGCACTGGTAAGACTCAAGAACAGAAAGACCAGAGTTTGGTACAAAGTCCATAAAAATGCAGATGAGACAAATACAAACCTGTACCAAAGTGATGGACAGAGGAAAGTGTGGAGGAAAGAAAGGAACTGATCTGTAAACAATCCTGTAAAGGAACTGTAAAACATGGTGGAGGTAACGTTGTGGCGTAGGCATATATGGCTGCCAGTGGTATTACTTCACGGATAAGAAACAGATAAGAGCGAGTGCTAAATAGGACATAATAAGTGCATGGTATACATGGAATATACACCGTTACATTAAACGATATTGTGGCGGAAGCATTTATAATAGAAGGAAGCATTTTGTAACACAGCTTGCCCCGTCTGTGCTAGTTTTACTACTGCATGGCTCACAGTTTCCGTTTGCTCGTGAAATGTGCCAAAACTATACTGCTTTATAACCCAGGGATCTAAATGACAAATATTTAGAGTTTGCGGTGTTCACACATCATCAGTTAAATAAATCTTGATAATAAATTATAATAAATCTCAGATAATAAATCTTGATGTTTTCAAATTGTCCAACCACTCGAAGCAACGTGCAGAGAAGCATGTTGCCATAATAATACATAGCTAAGTAAAAACAAACACATTACTCAAAAGAAAGATGCAAAGTCCCCAAGTTTAAACATCCCCAAGTTCTGCCCCAGTCTCCCCTACTGCCCAGCCAAATAAACAAATGCCTCAAAACTGATTGAACAGTGCATCCATCACCTTGTAGCCGGACAAATACAAATAGCATTTCGCTAAAGCAACCAAGATATTTTCAGGGCCAAAAAGTGGAATGTTCCTCCCACCCTGAATCCAAGTGAACATCTTCACTTGCTGAAGACAAGACTGAAGGCAGAATGCGCCTGAAACATGCAAACTTCCAGTTATTACGCAGAGGCTCCTTGGGGGTGGGCAGAAACCATCAATGTTGAAGCTCCGTAACTATTTATCACTTCAAATTTGCAATTGCAATTACAAAATTGGTTACCATTGTTAGGTGCAGGCTCCTATAACTTTCTGTAGTCATGTTGACATTCTCACTTTATCAGGACTCTTAATTCCTTTGCAGGTTCTGCATTTACAGAATGGAATGAATGGCGAGTGGAAGATTAATTGAGCCTGACCTGGCTGCAGTCTCAAATTTTTACATTTCTTCAGGAGATAAAGGAGCACTTGAATGCAGAGACTGTTTTATGGACGGCCACCCATCCAGGTGATCACATAACACTCCCATGAAAATATGGCAACGTTAGCATAAAAATATCATGGAACCTAACTTGGCTAGCCTGAGCAATATGACGGACAGCTCTGACTTTGAGTTAGAGGATGAGCTTTTCGATTGTGACAAAGAAATACAACATTACAGCTTTGAAATGTAATTTACAGAGGAAAAATTGCATGAGCGAGAGAGACAGACAGGGGAGGACAAGGCAGCCGAAGCTAACCGAGAGGATTAATTTGAAGAAGTATCCAGAACCAACGTTTTGATACAGCTTGTTAGATTTTCTGTGTAACTTCTTTCTTAATTTTTATTAAGGGTGCCAATAATTCTGGGACCAGAGAATGCTTTTAAAAGTCGTAGCTAAACCAAATGTGAGTTTAGGAGTCTCCAAATGTCCTTTTTGGAAAACTGCCTAGACATAAATGAGAAAAAAAACAATGCAGAATGCTCATTTATGGTCATATTGTCCTCAAATTTGAAAGGGGATTTGTCCAGTGTTGTGACTTGGCTCCATTGTGTTTCTAAGTGCACAAGCCACAGCTACAATAATCTGTATCTTGTCAAAAACAGAAAACATCCACTTTCACTGTGTTTGATCTTCTGTAACTTTGTTTCAGTAATATTTGAAGTCATTCTGACTTGCAAAACAAACCCCAAAGGGTTACCTTTCAGAAGAGATCAGGATTATGCCTGTAGTCAAAAGGGTTCAAGTATAGTAACTATTTTATTTTGGGGATGTTATTTTTAAGCCTGTGTCAAGAAAAGGGGAGATACTTCAAAGTACAATCGGCAATTTCGGACTTGGTCAAGAGAGGAATAGCAGCAATAAACACTTTCAAACCACAACAATGTTTATCCCTCCCCCTTCTCTGTGAACGTGGTGAAGTTGAAACAGCATTGGCTGTGCCAATTAGAACCAATTTTCAACAAATGAGCTTGAAATATTGTATAGAGTGTTGGGCCGTCAACAGCCAATTTTTAAACCCGAATTTAAGGACTATAAACACAGGCAGGGTGAGTCAACATGTCAGTGAGCCTTTTTCAATGATAGGAAGGGATTTACAATTGTCTTGTAACAATGTTTTCATACAAAAATCTTACCTATTGTACTTTTAAGGGGTTAAACAGACTCTTTCAAAACAGCTCACATGGATGACCGTAACTGCAGATCATTGTTGGAATTTAAAAATTTTTTTTTTTTTTTTTTTACAATAACAGCATCACCCATGGATTTCCACGGGATTTATCTGCAGAAATATTCGGGACCTGCAGAATCGCCCATTTCGACTACAGCTGTAGAATCTGGTGATGTACAAAATGATCTAATACTAAATATGATGACTTTATTTCAGTTTATGTTCAATTGTCCAATTACTTTTGGTCCCCTAAAATGTGGAACTGTGTATAAAAAGGCCTTTTCAAAGTTTTATATGATTTTGGTGTAAATGAAAAGCTAGTAGGTTAGGAAAAGGGAAAAGGGAAAAGGGAAAAGGGTTAGGCCTAACCATTTGAATCAGGTTCTTATTTATCTTTTATGTTTTGACATATCAACACGTACATTTTGAGATACCAGTGAATTGATTCTATTTAATTTTTTGGTCTCAGATATGTAAAAACCTGAAGCAAAGCTGTGTGCAAGTGTAGCAGGATGATTGCAGGCAGATCTTAATCTTATTGCCGCTCAATCTTATTTTCAATTTACAGCTGAATCTAGTCCCACCCCCCAATTCCCACTGAGATCCATTCAAATGCAAAGAGTTCTAGTATTGCTTGTAATGGCATGCAAAGGATATGCAACCAAATAGAAAAAATGACTATTTTATTTGTCTCAAACCTTGAAATGGGAGACTAAGTATAAAAAGTGCTGTAATTATTACATAGTGAAAGTAAAATGTATAGAAATACCCTTTAATAAAATCTCTGAGTCTGCACTTTGACCACATTTTAATCGCTTGATTAAAAATAGAGAATATTAAATATTAAATCAGAAAAAGCAGGAAAAGCCAAGGAGATCCCAAACTAGATCACAGTCATTTCCATATTTACAGGTCTCTGCATGCTAACCTGGTTTAACCTGTTTCCAGAATCTGACATACTGTACATCTACAGTAACTTCGAAGGTCATGCAGCAAAACCGACAACTGATCATTCCATAGTAGGCAAAGAAAACTGCTGGGAACTGAGGAAAGGTCAGATTAAATGAAACTGGGTGTGATTTTGCTATTGTAATTGCAACAACCTTCCATTTTCCATCTTGAGAAAGGACAGTAACAGTATACACTTTGTTCTTTTACAATGGCTCTTCACCGTAGGTCGCAATGATCAAAAGCATTACATTACATTATTGGCATTTGGCAGACGCTCTTATCCAGAGCGACGTACAGTTGATTAGACTAAGCAGGAGACAATCCTCCCCTGGAGCAAAGCAGGGTTAAGGGCCTTGCTCAAGGGCCCAACGGCTGTGCAGATGTTATTGTGGCTACACTGGGATTAGAACCACCAACCTTGCGGGTCCCAGTCATGTACCTTAACCACTACGCAAAAGCCTACCCATATTACCATTTCGCTTTCCACTCCACACTCTCAGCTGCTACTAACGCGTGGGGCAAGAATTAAACAAGTTTTTTTATTTCTTAAGGTAGGGAGCGTGCTTGTTTGTCTGATTCATGTAGATAAGGATACAAAACCCAGAAAAATCTATCCAATTTCTCTTTAATAAGGAAATATTCAGTGAGATGCCACCAAGGTGGCAGGCATGAAAATTATAGGTTGCACTATACTGGGTTTGGGCATTTTAAGATAACCACAATAATGACATATCTGTCTGTTCACAGAATTTGGTGCCAAAAAGGTTTAAAAATCCATTTTATTTGTAAAAACCTGAAGCAGTTTGCATATCTAGCAGGATGATTGCAGGCAGATAGACCAATTATGGTCTTTTTTTCAGTACAGGAGTACATCTACTGTAACTTTGAAGGTCATGTAGTAAAACCAAAAACTGATTGGATTGACATCAGAAAATGATAGGTTGCAAAATACTGGGTTTGGATTTTTTTTCCAGGGTGTCTAGCAGAGATAACTGCAACAGCCACAGACTTTCCTACCATCACTGGTGCCATTTTAACCTACATATTTGAATGCACTTAAATGCTTAATATTGTTAGGTCACTGCATCTACACGCATGTCCTTGAATATATATCTTTTCGGCTGCTCCGATCAGGCTAAAAATAATACACAAATCTGTTTGTAAAAAATACCATAGACGTTTGGAATAATTAGTAATTTAGGTATTGATCCACAACTGTCTTGTTTCACTCATACTGTATCTGGGACAATTAAAATTTTAAGGCAGGAAAGACCAGGGTTAAAACTATGGACAGACAAGGAAATCAAATAAGTAATGTGTATGATGATGGTATGCACTTGAATTTTGAGGATTAATGATGCAATAACACCACCCCAAAAACCTTTGTTTTTTAAATGTTTCCAAATCAGATGTTTTATACACTCCCAGAGCACTTTATTAGGTTAACCTGTACACTAGCTTGTTAATGCAAATGTTTAATCAGCCAATCATGTGGCAGCAACAAAATGCATAAAAGCATGTTGACATGGTCAAAGGTTCAGCTGTTTTTTCAGAACAAATGTCAGAATGGGGAAGAAATGTGATCTAAGTGACTTTGACCATTTTGACCAAGTGACCATTCGTGGAATGATTGTTGGTGCCAGACAGGGTGGTTTGAATATCTCAAATCTCCTGGGATTTTAATTAATTAAAAATAGAAAGTGCTCAATGAGTGTATATATGTATGGAAAACCCCTCACTTAATCAGCCCCCTCTCACTTTCCTGGAAAAACGTCATTGTAGATCACCTCATGGAAAGGGTCAAGTATTTGTATTTTATGAATTTATTCTGGCCTATTCAGAGAACAAAAGCACAAATCCATGACTTGGTTTAGAAATAAGGTGAATATCTTTTTCGGGTTTCAGGTGGTCCCACTTGCCAATTACTCTGGCAGAGTATCAATTCAGTTATACGGGCATGCTTCCTCATCTTCTATATCTATTTCACACAATCCCTATTCTTGACAGAAAATCATTTTTTAAGTCACTGGACCAATTATTCTCCTCATCTATTTGTAACAAGACTTCAGAATCCATTAAGCAATACTTAAAAGGGAGAAGAGACAAGGAGGATTTGCTTTACCAAATTCACTTTATTATTATAGGATTGCCAACATCAATCAATTTGACTATAATTTATCAATGAAGGAGTTATGTAGGCATTAATGGAACAGAATTCATGCCTCCACACACACCTAACTGTGATTCAGTTCTTTGCAGTACCATTTAAAATTTGGCCATTCTCTTCCTCTTTCTCTCACAAGGTGTTTTCATCCACAGAACTGCCACTTCTCTGGACTATTGTACAGTATGTGACAATCCCAGGAGATCAGCAGTTTCTGAGATACTCAAACGACCCTGTCTGGCAGCAACAATCATTACACAATAAAAGTCACTTAGATCACATTTCATCCCCATTCTGATGTTTGGTCAGAACAACAACTGAACCTCTAAACCATGTCTGCATGCTTTTATGCATTGAGTTGTTGTAACATGATTGGCTCATTAGATATTTCCATTACAGGAGGGCATTGGAGAGACACGGTGAAAGTATTAAATATGTCCTTTCTTTAGTTTTGGAGAAGTAAGCGTTTTAAATTTAGGAGATAGCTATGGTAACAAACAACAATGTGTGGAAAGAGGGGGCATGGTCTGTCAATCATAGCTAATTGACAGTTCTCATTACCACACCCAGCCAGTTTGGGTAAATGTATATAGTGGGAAATTTAGGCTTAGAAAAATACGTTTTAAAATACATTTAAATGACTGAAGAATATATATATAGTCTGCACATTTGTTTTGTTGTTGCCTAAAGACAACTGTCACATTCAACCATCATGTTACTCCTTTGATGTAAATTGTTACACTTTAGGCAGACCAGTTTTAGCAAGCGCTTTCTTCAGATTTACTGCTTCGAGACTATATTGCTTAGCAATGTGTGTGAATATATTAGCTTTTATGTAGAAAATGAGTTTGCTGGGATCTAATAGTAAATCTAAAAGTTGCATGGATCGATCAAAAATGTGTTTTACATTCCAAGCTAAACTGTCAGACATATGCTATGCCTCAACAAAAAAATACTGGCTTGCAATGAAGAAGTTAATGAATCTTTACCAGTCTGACCCCCCTCTTCCTTTCAGCCTTTTTGTGCCATCTATGAAAGCAAAAGGCAGACTCAAAATCACACTTGCAGTGTGAAGCAATCAATACATAATTTGCAGCTGGTTTGCCTAGGAAATGTTGCACTGGTGGAAGAACAGCAAGGGGCTCTGTTGACCTTCGTTCCATCATCCATACTAAACGCCCTTGTGTCCCGCACCTGTGACGATGGGTGAGCAGTCACGGTCAGTGTGGCAGCAGCAGGACTGTACCAGTAACATGGTCACGGTCAGGGTGAAAGAGTGTAGCACTCTACCAGTAACGCAGTCACGGTCAGGGTGAAAGAGTGTAGAACTGTACCAGTAACACAGTCATGGTCAGGGTGGAAGAGTGCAGCACTGTACCTGTAACATGGTCACGGTCAGGGTGAAAGAGTGCAGCACTGTACCAGTAACACAGTCACAGTCAGTGTGAAAGAGCGCAGCACTGTACCTGTAACATGGTCACGGTCAGGGTGAAAGAGTGCAGCACTGTACCAGTAACACAGTCACAGTCAGTGTGAAAGAGCGCAGCACTCTACCAGTAACACAGTCACAGTCAGTGTGAAAGAGTGCAGCACTGTACCAGTAACACAGTCACGGTCAGGGTGAAAGAGCACAGCACTCTACCAGTAACACAGTCACAGTCAGTGTGAAAGAGCGCAGCACTCTACCAGTAACACAGTCACAGTCAGTGTGAAAGAGCGCAGCACTCTACCAGTAACACAGTCACAGTCAGTGTGAAAGAGCGCAGCACTCTACCAGTAACACAGTCACAGTCAGTGTGAAAGAGCACAGCACTGTACCAGTAACACAGTCACAGTCAGTGTGAAAGAGCGCAGCACTCTACCAGTAACACAGTCACAGTCAGTGTGAAAGAGTGCAGCACTGTACCAGTAACACAGTCACAGTCAGTGTGAAAGAGCGCAGCACTCTACCAGTAACACAGTCACAGTCAGTGTGAAAGAGCGCAGCACTCTACCAGTAACACAGTCACAGTCAGTGTGAAAGAGCGCAGCACTCTACCAGTAACACGGTCAGTGTGAAAGAGCGCAGCACTGTACCAGTAACACAGTCATGGTCAGGGTGAAAGAGCACAGCACTGTACCAGTAACACAGTCACAGTCAGTGTGAAAGAGCGCAGCACTCTACCAGTAACACAGTCACAGTCAGTGTGAAAGAGCGCAGCACTCTACCAGTAACACAGTCACAGTCAGTGTGAAAGAGCGCAGCACTCTACCAGTAACACAGTCACAGTCAGTGTGAAAGAGCACAGCACTGTACCAGTAACACAGTCACAGTCAGTGTGAAAGAGCGCAGCACTCTACCAGTAACACAGTCACAGTCAGTGTGAAAGAGTGCAGCACTGTACCAGTAACACAGTCACAGTCAGTGTGAAAGAGCGCAGCACTCTACCAGTAACACAGTCACAGTCAGTGTGAAAGAGCGCAGCACTCTACCAGTAACACAGTCACAGTCAGTGTGAAAGAGCGCAGCACTCTACCAGTAACACGGTCAGTGTGAAAGAGCGCAGCACTGTACCAGTAACACAGTCACAGTCAGTGTGAAAGAGCGCAGCACTGTACCAGTAACACAGTCACAGTCAGTGTGAAAGAGCGCAGCACTCTACCAGTAACACAGTCACAGTCAGTGTGAAAGGCAGAGTGCAGCACTGTACCAGTAATATAGTCACGGTCAGGGTGAAAGAGCGCAGCACTGTACCAGTAACACAGTCACAGTCAGTGTGAAAGGCAGAGTGCAGCACTGTACCAGTAACACAGTCACGGTCAGGGTGAAAGAGTGCAGCACTGTACCAGTAACACAGTCACAGTCAGTGTGAAAGGCAGAGTGCAGCACTGTACCAGTAACACAGACACGGTCAGGGTGAAAGAGTGCAGCACTCTACCAGTAACACAGTCACAGTCAGTGTGAAAGAGTGCAGCACTGTACCAGTAACACAGTCAGTGTGAAAGAGTGCAGCACTGTACCAGTAACACAGTCAGTGTGAAAGAGGACAGCACTGTACCAGTAACACAGTCAGGGTGAAAGAGCACAGCACTCTACCAGTAACACAGTCACAGTCAGTGTGAAAGAGCGCAGCACTCTACCAGTAACACAGACACAGTCAGTGTGAAAGGCAGAGTGCAGCACTGTACCAGTAATATAGTCACGGTCAGGGTGAAAGAGCGCAGCACTGTACCAGTAACACAGTCACAGTCAGTGTGAAAGAGCGCAGCACTGTACCAGTAACACAGTCACGGTCAGTGTGAAAGAGTGCAGCACTGTACCAGTAACACAGTCACAGTCAGTGTGAAAGAGCGCAGCACTGTACCAGTAATATAGTCACGGTCAGTGTGAAAGAGTGCAGCACTGTACCAGTAACACAGTCACAGTCAGTGTGAAAGAGCGCAGCACTGTACCAGTAACACAGTCACAGTCAGTGTGAAAGGCAGAGTGCAGCACTGTACCAGTAACATGGGTCACGGTCAGGGTGAAAGGCAGATTGTAGCACTGTACCTGTAACAGGTGAAGCAGCCTCCCACCGGCAGCCGTCTCACCATCATCCTCACAGTCCTGCAGGAAGGTCTGTCTGTCCTCACAGTATATCCTACAAGATGAAAGTTTGGGGAAAACCTGTGACCCACGATCGACACACGCACACACACGCCCACATTCATGCACCACGTGTGTACACGCACACAAACCAAGACACACACACAAATACTTACCCACACACACGCACATACATACAGACACACACACACAACTGAACTCACACCTTGAGCACGGAACTGAAAACTGGTGCTACAAAATCTCTCATAAATGCTTGATTGGGTGACTGACGAGGTCAAGGTCTACAGGTAACATAGATGTCACGCTCATCAAACCATCCTCTAATGCTCATCAAACAACCCCCCTCTCGGCAGGAAAAGGCTGCATTGTGCTGCTGGTTCTCGCTGAAGGAGGTGACTCAGGATATAGTGATAAGCATTGATCTTGCCTTCCACTTCTTACCCTGCCAGGAAAATGCAGTTCACAACAGTACGGAACTGTCAGACCGCTCCGTTTTATGGGCTTATGTAGGTGTGCACCCCAAGTAAAGTCGCCCATTTGTAGGACCTTGGTGAGAGATAGATCATCTGACCATATCACATCCCTCTACTACTTTTTGCACCACTTTACTCGCAAACCTGCACTGCCAGTTGTAATGACTTGCTTTTTCTGATTTTCTCTGTTTGTAATCAAAACATTTATACATGGTCAAAGCACAGACTCCAAGCATTTATTAAAGGGTATATTTATACATTTTGGTTTCACCATGTAGTAATTACAGCACCTTTCATATGTAGTCCCCCCTTTTCAATATTTGAGACAAATTAACATATTGACTTCCTGATGTCTGTGACGCAGCAATATCAATAGTCTGGATGTCTTATTTTCAGGTTGTCCTACAAGCATTTGCATTTCAATGGATCTCACTTGGAATTGGGGGTGGGACTATATTCAGCTGTAAATTATGCTGATACAGTATGGAACACATTTGTGGCTAAAAGGCTTTACGTCATCAAGGGTCCAAGGTATCAAATGAGCCTGAAACCACTGTGCTGCTGTCAGATATGCAGTAGATACAAAAATAAAAGTTTCTCCTGGTGAATCTTCCTCCCATAAAACTCAATGGAAAACATATTCACCTCACATACACAAAGCATAATGCCTTTTACCCATTTGTTAAAAAATGTAATTATTGAAATCAAAATTATAAGAAGTTACCTATAAAATGTCACCGGTGTGTTTCACAGAAAGTAAACGAGCCGCGTCCCAAGCAATGCTTCCTACAGCATGTTTTTTCCTACATCCATCCAACTTGGGTAGGTATTTTTGAATAATGCACATGTAAATGTGATGTTGTCCCATAGGGGAACTGTGCTCTTGAGAGACAGCCTGTTCTCAGTCAGAGTTCTGCTTTCACACTGACAAACAGTATGCTCTAACCAAAAACCTAAGCACACACAGTGCTTTAGCACACAGAATTTTAAACATGCAGAACTTCACAATCAAATACATACAACATAAACATTTAAATAGTGATATCCTATACACAACCCTCTGGAGGACAATGTTTAAGGTGCTTGAGAGAAACCTGAAAGAACCTCAGCAGCACAAACACATACAAACATTTTGCTTGAAATGACCCACATACGGTTCAGCACCAATTTTTGAAAGCTGTGCGCTAGAAAGCACTGTTATGACATTGGTGACAGCACCCTCATTTCATTCCTGAAATAGGAGTTTCTTAGTCCCCTCTAAACCCCACCATTAAACAATTTTTGGATTTTTGATATAATATTATTACCTGAATCTGCTTCTTTTTTTTTTTTTTTTTTTCAAAAGGTATACTGAATTAATGACCAGACCCTCTTTCATTTCTGTTTTGTTCCATACCTGTATGCATGAATGTTGTGAGTGGCATTTGCTATCTTCTTATTCTCGCAGAGTTTGTCCAGAACCATTTTGACCTGAAATGGCAAAGAAAGCATATAAACATTACCCATCATACCCTACCGCTCAGGATCTGAATAATGAATTATTCTGACATGGACTCCATGTATATCCACATTACTTTGTGCCTCTCCATAAACAACGCATAAATGGCATTCTAATAAAACAAAACAAAAAATACATGACATGAAACATTTAAATGGTTAATAAACAATTTACATTTTGAATTACTCACTTTAAAAAGTATGGTAAAATTTAAAAACACATTATGGTGGGCATTGAGTGAAGTTTGCACTGTAGTATTGTGTACCATTACTTTGTCTACCGTGGAAATTAAGCACTGTTAGTTAATGAATATGCTAATATGACTTCACAGAAATGTATTACATTAGATACCTCAATATTTATCCATTTTAATGTTCTGAATGGTCAGGCCCTATTCAAGTTTAGTGAGGATCTACCATGGTTTTGGTTTCCATTTTTTCTTATTTTATTTTCCCCTTCCAAAACATAAGTCGAGTCCATTGTGTGCATATCCCACACATGGGAATTCAATGAGACAAACCAGAGACGTCCTGGTACATAACTCAGAAAAATGTCTGCCTCCCCTGACAGTGAGGAGTGGAGTAGAGATTTAATGGCAGAATCTCTCGGTCTGTAAGTATAAAGTCTGATACGCATTGCACCACTTTTGAGATGACAGCGAGGTCAGTTGACATACAGTGAAGGGCCGGTGCACCATTCTCCAACAGAAAACAGCACAGTGTGTTCCCTACTTCAGGACTCCTGCCTCCTCCTCTTTTATTTATTTACTTTTTTCATTATACACCATGTCATCAAGACATGACGTGAGCCTTTTAAGGCTACAATTTCTGTTGTGGTTTAGGTGCTTTTCCAAGGCAGAAGCTGGCTAAATTCTTAGCTATTGCAGCCTTGTCAAGATAAGCAATGCTATTATATCCTACCGAAGAGCAATACGAGTATAATCCATGTCTTTTTCAGCTACAGGCAGTCGCAGTATACTTTTGTCTTTTGTTCCTAACTGGCCATGGTGAGCAAGGAAATAAAAGAACACATATGAATGTGAAATAAAGAGACAGTTTTTTCCATTGCAGTTCTCACAGGTTCAGCTTGAAACCCATTGGCACTACAGGGGAACCTTAGGTATTAGCACCTCCTCAACAGTATCCCCCCATGGGTTCGCACGTAAAGCCAGTAAATTAGCCCCACTAGCTTACCTCAGGGAGACAAGCCTGAATTTCTTTTTTTACCTGTCCATAGACCATTCCAGTCCTCACCCTCAGCTGATTCAAGTCCATGCCATGGCACAACCGGGAGGCCTAGATCTAGTTGCATTACCTCACCCTTCCTCATGAGCATCGTAATATACAGTATACTCCCAGTGAGCACTTTATTAGGTAGACCTGTACACCAGGATGCTAATGGAAATATCTCATGATAAATATTGAATGTTACAACAACTTGACGCATAAAAGCATGCAGACATGGTTAAATGGTTCAGAATGTCAGAATGGGGAAGAAATGCAATCGAAGTAACTTTGACCATGGAATGATTGTTGGTGCCTGACATGGCGGGATGAGTATCTCAAACTGCTGATCTCCTGGAATTTTCACACGCAACAATTTGCAGAGAATTGTGCGAAAAACGAACTGAGAGTGGTCAGAGGAGAAGGGGCAGACTTGTCAAATAACACAAGTAACCACACATTACAACAGTGGCATGCAGAAGAGCATCTCTGAACACACAATATGTCAAACCTCTTAAGTGGATAGGCTACAGCAGCAGAAGACCAGTCTAATAAATACCCAATAAAGTGCTCAGTGAGTGTATATATTTGGCTTGAACCATCTATTTACCAGTTTGTTTAATACCTCAGGCTGTAACCTGTGCAACCACTATGATTATTTTGTCCAACAGGTCCAACATTATCTCCCATTTAGCATTTAGCCGAACAACAACTGACAACAAGATGGGCTCCCTCTCTATATCCGGGTTCCTTCCAATATCTCATCCCACCGGGGAATTATTGTTTGCCACTGTTTTAGTATTTTTTCTTTTGGGGAGACTCCATTTCCTGTTTTTCTGTGAAGTGTGTAAAAAGTGCTGTACAAATAAAATTTCAATAAGGCAAATAATGTATTCTATAGTTCTTAGAGGAAGAACCACTGAATAACTACAATGACAGCATTATACAGGATGCACCAAGATACAAACAGTCTAGAAGCCTCCTTGATAATTACTGCAGTACCTAGATTAACCATTCAAGTTTTGATGAGATTTTTTCCCAACAAAGTACTTCACAATACTCATGACCCAGCATATCTGCCCATTTCCATTTACAATCAAATGCTTTTAGTTTTTCTGACCTAGTCCTTAATTGACCATGCTTTAATTAGTAGCTAATTGATAATTAAATTTGCCTTAATTGATAACAGTCCATCAAGACCAGTGATTAGATAAATAGTTGAATGCATTTCCCAGAAAAGCTGTATTATAATAAATATGTAAAAGGAAAAAATATTGTAAGAAGCACCAGGAAATTATGCTCAATATTTGGTAAATGGTAAATGGTTGGCATTTATATAGAGCCTTTATCCAAAGTGCTGTACAATTCATGCTTCTCATGACCCATTCATACACACAGTCACACACTGACGGCGATTGGCTGCCATGCAAGGCGCCAACCAGCTAGTCAGGAGCATTTGGGGGTTAGGTGTCTTGCTTGGGGACACTTTGACACAGCCCGGGCAGGGGATCGAACCGGCAACCCTCCGACTGCCAGACGACTGCTCTTACTGCCTGAGCCATGTCACCCGTGCCTCACCGGGTAAGTGAAGAAAAAAAAAAACCTGCAAGCTAGCAAATGGATTTGCTACTTCACATTTGACTGGGAAATCAATTTACAGCAGACACTGTCTATCATATAATCTCTGTAAATGTTCAATTTATTAGCAGCCCAACCAGGAATGAATAACTTTGCACAGCTGGATGTAAGCAAATGAGCAAATGCCAGGTTGATGGCAAAAACCTGCCAGTGATCTAAGCCCTACCAGTGATATCACCCTTCTGCCACTAAAGTTCCTTGGTTCAACGCCCATGTCACACCATGGTTCAGTTCTAGACCATTACTGTCTATGCCCCATAGACTGTCTATGAATATGACTATAATGGTTTTCCAAACATAAACAGACACATTTTTCAACACAAAAGCAGCCACTACAAGGTCGCAATAGGTACGTGGGATTTTAGTCAGTTCAGACATAATGGGTCAAAAATTAGGATGTAACTTGCAGGGATCAGGTCATACCTGTAATGAAGGTGGTAAAACAGGGTGGAGATTATGGAAATAAAGAAAATAAAGTGTTCTGATTAATTAAAGCGCGCATTAATTGCGAAACCAGGGGAAAATGGCAAATAAGGGCATTTCATTTAATCGACTGCGTAATTAGTAACAGTCTCTGTAAATCAGTCTTTAATGTGTCGGTATCTGCGACCGGAAAGCAGACACATAGAGCAAGTTTTTTTTGCATTGCTTCTTTTTCCTAAATCTGGCCCTTAGGGACTGGTTAAAATAGCAATTAGCACCTTATGAGGAAGTGTCCTCAAATATAATCGACAGGTTTTCAGCAAAATAACCAAATGGATGACTGCACTCGTCTGGATTGATGCAATTCACCCCTCAACTTCACCCTTATAAACATTTCCGCAATGCGTCGATCTGATGGTTCATTGTGTGAAATGGGCCCATTTTTGTAAGATGGCGGGTCCATGCATTCTGCTTCCTTAGACCAGTTGATTTTTTTCAGTGGCAGCTTCATAGTTTATTCTCTCGTCTCACTTACTATACTGACACACGTAATGATTACAACTCAACAGCATCAAAATGCACTTCTTAAACCATCACATGTACAAAACGCGTTTCATATTCCATTGTAGACTTCACAGCCTTTTGGATTTTTTAAGCATTTTAAATGTGTTTTAGTTCATTTATATAAGAGACACAAGTCTCTACGATTCTCAGTACAGTTTTTACTAATACACTATTTAATTGAATAAACAAATGTATTTATAAATTGTTGGATGTTTTTGACAGAAAAAAGCTGCAGCTGAGTCACCTGTCTCAGGTGTCATGACTTCTATCATAATTAATACCACTCCAGCCAACTCATATCCCTTGATGCAGCTTTGAACCTGCCAACACATCTGGCTACAAGGCTGAGTTTTTTATTTATTTACCCACACCTGATACAAGAGGACATGTGGGATACACCCCTCCAATGCAAACAGGCCTCCCTGGGAAAGGAAATCTGTTGTGCAGCTCATGTTTAGGACATTCACACAAACATCTTAGTGTCAGGAAATATCCAGGTAACAGGCATTATAGCTTTTATATCATTACATTACATTAATGCATTTGGCAGACGCTCTTGTCCAGAGTGACGTACAGTTGATTACACTAAGCACACTAAGTACACTAATCCTCCCCTGGGTTAAGGCCTTGCTCAAGGGCCCAATGGCTGTGCGGATGTTATTGTGACGAGACCGGGGATCGAACCACCGACCATTCGAGTCCCAGTAATGTACCTTAACTCCAACAGCGAGAGAATAAAAGAAAATAAAGAATGATTGAGGATTAAAAAGACAATAGTTATTTTCACAGGACTGCGAAACGTGGACAAAGGAATGTTATTTTGGTGCAGTGGATGATGCATTACCTGTCTGGGTGTTACAACAGGAGCGAGATGGGGTTGGAAGGTGCTTCGTCTGTCTGTTATGGGCTCCCCATGCTTAATTGGAGGCAGTTCCTCATCTGCACAGAAACATAGCGATGAAAAAAGAACAGTTTGTTGTATGTAGTTATTTGATTCTGAACATTCATGGCAGCCTGGACAGAGTGGATATTGTTTTTCAGTGGGTTCCTGTCTGCAGAATGAAGAAAAGGAATTAGGAACAAGAAAGAAAATAAGAAAAGGAGGAGAGTTATGGCAAAAAATAATAATAAAAGGGAGAGAGTGAAGAGTAATATATGAGTATATATAGAAAAAGAATGAAGAACATACAGAGAAAAGCAAAGCTGTTGCCCAGGTTACCAAGATGCTAGTGCAAGATATTAAGAACTATGAGTACCATGATCCACTGAGGTATGTCATTTTCATCGAAAAGAAACCAAAATTTCTGTGGATATTACTGAGGCAACTTCCCATACAGGGAGATTTTGGCTGGAGAGGTCAAGTTTGAGATATTTTGATGCTTTGCTTCTATCCTGTCCTGTAGATTCATAAAAATATATGGAACAATGACCAGGAACAACTTTAAGTAGTTAATTTAGATGTTTTTATACTAGCTAAGTACACAATTAATGGCATTTGGCAGACGCTCTTATCCAGAGCAATGTACAACAAAGTGCAAAGTGCAAACCCATACCAGGGATAAGTGAGCTGAAAGACCCTAGAGGGAAGTACAATTTCAACTGCTACCTGCACAACAAAGATAAGGACCAGAGCCTATTTGATCATGGTCATCAGTCACCACACAGTCACGACCACTATTCACTCATTTATCATACAGAATACTGAGTAAACCACTGAGAAAAAAGTATTATAACTAATAATGTTTCATCATTATCTATTTAGGAGAATTTTCATCTGTTCCTAAAGACGTTAGATACAAGTAATATGTTTGCATTTGTACCCACGTTTGAAATTGAAATTTACTCGCAGCCTACACTGCTCCTTCTAAAGACCTATGCTGGAAGGATCTTTCTCCATGTATTAGAACAGGAAATGTGGAGGCTATTTTTATTGTGTTATTTATCTAGAAGCCCAAAGCACATGGAAAAACTGCACATTGCATGATATAATTGATTCACTGTACACTGTTTTCCATTTTAAACAATACAGGACTAGAAATACTACAACAAATACGAGATAATTAAACTGTGGTGGTGGTGTTGTTGTTGGTAGTAGTATTGTGCCACTAATATTTTTTATTTTGCATCATAACAATCATAACATCATTCACATAATTTCATATAATAATACGGGATAATTGGCCTGCCAGTAAATGTGTCATACCTCCGGGCAGGTCAGTCAGAAGATGTGTAACCTCTGTGTTCAGTCTCAGGGCATGGAGATCTGGGAAGTCACTTTCTGCGGTCCAGTTTCTGTCGTCATCTACCTCCACCTCCTCTGTCACTTTCTCACTTCCGGGGGTTTCTGAAGATGAAGAGCACAAGTGTACATTCACCGAGCATTTCATTAGGACTCATGCGATTGTCTAATCAGCCAATCGTGTGACAGCAGTGCAATGCATAAATCATGCAGATATGGGTCAGGAGCTTCAGTTAATGTTCACATCACCCATCAGAATGGGGAAACAATTTAATCTAAGAGACTTTGCCCATGGAATGATTGTTGGTGCTAGACAGGGTGGTTTGAATATTTCAGAAACTGCTGATCTCCTGGGATTTTCACGCATAACAGTCTCTAGAGTTTGCAGAGAACGGTATGAAAAACAACATCCAGTGAGCAGCAGTACTGCATGCAGAAACACATCGTTAATGAGAGAGGTCTGAGAAGAATGCATCAAACCTCTAAGAGGATAGGCTACAGCAGCAGAAGACTTAAGTCTTAAATGAAGTCTAATAAATACCAAATAAAGTGATTACAGAGTGTATATTTAATTCAAAAACTGCCAATCTGACAAGTCATAGTGGCTATACCTGACAAATCTGATAGTAAATGGCATGGTCTGCTCCAATGGAAGTGATCATTAAGAACAAAAGATACTTCATTTTTATCTGACCTTTGAACTCATTAACACTGAATTTGAGGCCCAGGACATTTAATTCCAAGGAGGGAGAAAAGAAACTACAGACAGTGAGGTGACAAAAATGAAGATAATTGCAGGACATTTTCATACTAATGTGTTTCCAAATGTAAAACAAAAATAAAAATACTTGTCTTGAAGTGATCATTATTTCTCCAGACTTAATTACTTTGAGTGACCTTTCAATTTCTCTCTTGCATTTAAATGCCCATAAGCTGCTCTAAAATATTAATTTCCACTACTCATCTATGTTAAACCCTTCTGAGACAGGTTCTATGAACTACCGTTGGTTATCGCATTACATGAGCACAATTATTAAACAGGATTACATTTGCTTTGAAACCAATTCAGTTCATTTTTAATTGGCCAACTTCTTTCCATGCATACAGTTGCAAATTTATTTGGACCCTTGATAAAGAGGCACAGAAAACAAATAACTATAACAAACTACTACTATTGTACATTTTTGAATTATAAATTTCTTCCAAAAGCAAATCGCTTTTGTGTGATCAGTAGCCTCCTGACAGGGTAATGGCACTGAGTCTTATCCTAAAATGCTTTATAAGGTTGAAGAACACAGATTTGAGGGCATCTTGTTCCATGCAGAACCTTTCAAGATCCTTGCGATTTCTCTGTTGAGTGACAAATGGCAAGGGTTTAACTTTGGGAAAGGAAATTATTTTTACCAGTTGAGGGTGAGGGCAGTTTACAGTCGGAACAGCAGTTAAAGGTCACCCTCTGTGCGTTCTGACAACATCCCAGTTCACCGATGATGGGAGGCCAGGGGAGGTTTCCCCAAATTCTCATTACCGACCCACTGCAGTTCTTCAGAATGAGCAAGAGCAGAGGTGTAGCGAACCCCAGCCAGACAAATGGTGAAGCTTACTGATGTTTTCAAGAGTCTTTATTTATGTTCAGCCTTGATCCTTATTTTAACACAAATCGCTCTTCCGTCCTTACACCTTTTCTCCTTTAAACACCGTAAGAGCTACAGGACAGATAAATCGTATAAAATGAGCTCTTACAAACGAACGCAAATACCTTTATACTAATTAACCATACATATGGGCAATAATCTAAATGTTTACTAACATATAATGTGACATGAGAACATGAAAGGCTAGGAAACATCACATTGCCGTGACGCCACAGACATCTAAACAAACCTCAAAACTAAACAAAGCTAATATTTGCGTGACTTGATAGCATAGACCACATCGCATATAACATATCAATGAAAACTAGTTGAATCACACAATACCTTGTTCCCGGTCCAGCTAGGTGCTTCAATATCACCATACACCTTCTATTGTCGAGCAATGTTGGTTTTAATTACACCTTTTCCAGCCTTAGTTTTAGAGCAGTGTACCGGAGATATACCTGTCTACTTTCGACCATCAAGTGGTCTTATAGAAGTGCGATACCTACTTCCGCTTAATGAGGGCTTCAAAATAAAAGTCTCACAGGAAGTTGCTACTTCACTCAGACTTTTATAGGAATCCTTTACACTCCCACCAATCATGAGGGAATAATGGAACGGTATACAGTTCACATTAAGAACGAATGATTTTAAACTGAAAATGACATTTCCTATATAAAACACAGATAGCTTATGTCACAAGTAGAAAACCATTAAAAACTATTTAAGACTACGAGTTATGAGGAGAGTCTATGGTGACCGAAAGAGAGAGAGAGCAGATTTAGCTCGTTTCCAGCAGCAAGACTAGCTTCTGGACTGGGCGCTCGACTTCGGACATCTTATGGAGAAGCTCCCCCCTTATGCCAAGCTTCCTGTCCCCAAGGCAGACCTTAACTCTTCTCACTAGTCCGTCTTTATCAGTAGTGGTTCCTGAGACCCTACCCAATCTCCACTCGTTCCTGTGCACATCATCTCCCTTCATCATTACAATATCTCCAACTTGCAGATTTCTTCTGGGGGTGTGCCAACGCTGTCTGAGTGCGATGCTGGCAAGGTATTCCTTTCGCCTCCAAAAGACTCCAAAACTGTTCTGCCAGGTATTGAACATGTCGCCACCTTTTCTTGCCATACATGTCCTCTCTGCTAAATTCTCCTGGTGGGGGTAGAGCCTTGGCAGATTTCATAGTCAGAAGGTGATTAGGTGTGAGAGGCTCGAGGCTATGGGGATCACTGAGGCTGGTAACGGTCAGTGGGCGACTGTTGACAATTGCCATAGCTTCATAGAGGAAAGCCCGTAGCGAAGCATCATTTAGCCTACCGGAGGAAAGGCTAAGGGTGGACCGTAGGATGCTTCTCACTGTTCTGATCTGTCTTTCCCACACCCCTCCGACATGACTTGAATACGGTGCGTTCATGCTGAAGTCGCATTGTTTCTCTGCAAGAAAGCTAAGAAGCTCACTGGGAGTCAAGCCCCTAGAAGCGTGGTCAGCAGGATTCTCGTTGCTGGGGACGTATCTCCATCGTTGAGGGGCGGAGCTGAGATGAATACTTTGAACACGGTTAGCCACAAAGGTGTGGAATCGTCGTGCTTCGTTTTTTATATATCCCAAAACCACTTTAGAGTCGGTCCAGAAGAACTCCTCAGCATCAGTAGATCCAAACTCCTCTTTGAGCATGTTGCTCATTTTCACAGAAACAACTGCAGCTGTCAATTCCAATCGTGGAATAGTTGTGACCTTTGTTGGTGAGACGCGTGATTTTCCTACTACTAGGGCGCAATGAACATCTCCCTCTTCATTTTGAAGTCTCACGTATGAACACTGACCATAACCCTTTGTGCTGGCATCTGAAAAATGATGCAGCTCTGTCTTTGAGACCCTTCCAAATCCAACAGGTGAGTAAGTGCAGGATATAGTGACATTATCCAAATGAGCTAGGTCGCCTCTCCACTGTTCCCATTTTGGACGAAGCTCGTCTGTGAGAGGATCGTCCCAACCTGTGCCGCGCCTACACATGGCCTGGAGAATGATCTTGCCTTTAAGCAGGACTGGCGCCACAAACCCTAGAGGATCGTACAGAGAGGCCACTGTAGACAGGATGCCTTGGCGTGTTACAGGCTGATCCTTCAGGCTGACGTTAAGGCAGAAGTGGTCGGACTCCACGTCCCATTTAATCCCTAGAGCTCTCTCTGGTGGCAGATCATCAAACGTGAGGTCCATACACTTCATATAGGTTGCCCGTTCAGAGAGTGGTATACTCTCTAGGACATCTCTGTCGTTTGACACAAACATATGTAGTCTGAGGCCACCCATGGCACAGAGTTCACGTGCTTCTCTGGCAAGCTGAATAGCATCTTCGGTGCTTCCAACACTTGTGAGCCCGTCGTCCACGTAGAAGTCCCTCATGATAAACCGTGAGCCTTGAGGGTAGATGTCGTCATGCTCCTTAGCCAGATGCTTCAGCCCGTAGTTTGCGCATCCAGGAGAGGAGGCTGCACCAAACAGATGCACCTTCATACGGAACTCAGTAGGTGGTGAGTTCAAGTCTCCTTGCTTCCACCAAAGAAAGCGCAGATAGTTGCGATCAGCGTCAGCCACATGGAACTGATGGAACATTTTTTCAATGTCACACATTAGTGCAACAGGGTGCTTTCGAAAGCGGATGAGAACTCCACTCAAGTTGTTCAGCATGTCGGGCCCAGAGAGGAGGTGGTCATTCAGGCTGGTTCCTTTGTATCTGGCCGAGCAATCGAACACCACACAAAGTTTCTCCGGCTTCTTTGCATGGTAAACTCCATGATGGGGGATGTACCATCTCTCACCTTCTCTCCCACCGTCGTTGATCTGCTCTGCATCTCCCCTTTTGATGACCTCTTCCATGAACTCAACATAATGCTCCTTATACCGTTCGTCACGCTGCAATTTCCTTTTGAGGTGATTGAGACGTATCATGGCTGAGCCTTTGTTGTCAGGCAAGCTGGGTCTGGTTTTGAAGGGCAGAGGCATTTCGTAATGGCCATGTATATTTTTCCGTATGCCTATATCCAGCTTGTTGAGAAATGTGATGTCGTCTTGTGACACTGTTCTGCTGTCTTCACTGCCATCCTTGAAGTCAGATTCTAAGATATGAATAACATCGGCAGGAGTTGCCGGAGGCAGCTCTTTAACAGCGATTCTGTGACACAGACGACTTGTGCTCAGCGAGTCATGGCTTTGTGATGAGCGCCCCACAATACTCTAAATCTGTCCGTACAGCATAGGGTTCCTCATCTCCTCCTAGAATGACCTGCCTGGAATGTGAGCACGGTTTACTGGTACGCAGACCTTCGTGTATGCCACCGGAAGGTCAACTTGAATGGCAGAACTGTATCCCCTTACACGAAGGCCAGAAACTCTCTCACTTGTGAGAACCATGTCCTTTCCACTCATGGTAGTCAACTTCAGCTTAACTGGATACTTGTCGGCATTAAGACCGTCGCTCACTCCTTGATCAATGAATGTAGTGTCACGTTGAGTGTCAAGTAGAGCATAGACAAGTTTCTCAGCATTTGGATTATTTTTGGATGACACCCACACTGGTATCACCATTGATGTATTGGATGAGCCTGCGCCTGCTACACTGAGTGACATTGCAGCAGCACCTTGATTTGCCCATGTTCCTGATGAAGAACTTTCCTTTCCATAGCTGTCATCATAGAGGGCTGTAGGGTGCTTTCCCTTGCAGGAGTCACAGAAGTGACGATAACGACAGTCTTTTGCACTGTGGCCAAGTTTTAGGCATCCATAGCAGAGTCTCTTCTCCTTCACATAGTTCCGTCGCTCAACCAGCGACATCTCTGTGAACTTGGAACATGCATGAAGCTGGTGTCTATTATCTTGACAGAGAATGCATGGATTTTTAGCTTTTCTCTGATCTGACCTTTGGTTCCCTTTATCGGTGACTGTTTGAGTGGGGAGCACACTGGCCTTGTTTCTCTTCGTGTCTCTGAGATTTCTCTTCTCAGTGCTAGG
Organism: Conger conger; assembly: GCF_963514075.1. Classification (NCBI taxonomy): domain Eukaryota; kingdom Metazoa; phylum Chordata; class Actinopteri; order Anguilliformes; family Congridae; genus Conger; species Conger conger. Next base: position 27,327,440 of record NC_083763.1, on the reverse strand, counting down.
GTCTGATGACCGAAGGGCATGAAGAGACGTAATCGGATTGCAGGCAATCTCAGCTTCGGTTGTCGTGAATCTAGCAAAGTCCTTGAAACTTGGGAATTCTTCTTTCTCGTTCAGGCTTTGTGTGACTTGTCGGTTCCAGCGTGAAGCTACCCAGTCTGGTAGTTTATGAATGAGCTTCTGGTTCTCCTCACAGTCATTTAGTATGTCAAGACCCTTGACATGAGGCATGGCATCTTGACAGGCGATCAGAAAATCTGAGAAGTTTCTGAGTCCCTCTGCATCCTTAGGTTGAATCCTTGGCCAATTGGAGAGCTTCTCTCTGAATGCTCTCTGAATGGCAAATGGCTGACCAAAGCGACGATTTAGCTTGTTCCAGGCGTCTTGGTAGGCTTCATTGTCACTTCGGTAGAAGGTGCCGTCTAGAGCCTGGCGTGCTGGGCCGCCAACATATTTCTTTAAATAGTATAGTTTTTCAGCCGGTGAGATTGCCTTTTGATCAATGAGTGAGGTAAACGCTGCCTTCCATTCAATGAATCGTATTGGATCGCCATTGAAGACGAATGGCTCTGGTATAGGGAGCCTATTTAAGGCCATGCTATCTTGAAGGACTTGAGCGAGAGAGGAAATGTCTGTCTGAGAGGGTGTTGCAACGTGAGATAGAGGGAACGCAGACACAGGCACATTCCGTGCCTCCTGATTCCTTTCATTGTTGGAGCCAGCAGCTTCAAGTTTCGTCTCTTCATCATAGACTTTTAGCTTGGCTTGAGCTGCCAGCACTTCTTTCTTTGCCTGCAGTCACTCCAACTCATGCTTTTGTGCCTCTAGAGCTTTCCGTTGTTGTTCCTCCAACTCTCATATTGATTCCCTTTGTCTTTCTTCCTCTAGCATCATCTGGTAATTTGCTTCTTTCACTGCTAGTTCAGCCGCTGCGTCCGCACGCTTGGCTGCCATCGACGAGGTCGTAGAGTACTGGTCGGACTTGCTGTGACTGATCGAGGAGACGTCGGATCCATAGACGGACTTTGCGTAGTCACGGTGGCGCAGTTCATGAAGGCGGTGTCTTTCCTGTTGCTCAGTAAACTCACCTTCATCATCTATCGCTCTGTCATAAGCAATGCTGATGATTTCTTTGGTCAGTGATTCACACGTGTCAACACGTCTTCTTATGTCAGTGGAAGGTGTAGCGAGATCTCAAATTTCAAAATACATGTTCATTATGACTTCCCTTTCTCGTTTGAGTTCTTCAATGAGAGGCCAGAGCTGATTGTCTGGCATTTATGTCTTCAGTTGATGTCTTGCTGTGCGTATATGGAGCTTCCATTTCTCATATTTGGATAGCAGCCTTTTCTCCCTTTTCTTGGCCTCTTCAGCTTGGAACGCACGCGACTTCTCCGTAGGTTTCCGTTCACGTTCGGAGCGTCGGCGACCTTCAGGTGGGTCATCATCTTTCCGAAGTTTACCTTGGATATCAGTGAGACTTTGTTGTGTCACTGCAATATTTTCCTTCAGACTTTGTCTTTCAGCCACCTCTTCCGCTGTGTGAAGCTCACGCTGCAGATCTTGAGCTTCATGCTCCTTCAAACCTCTCACACTACCTGACTTTGACATTATGACTAATATTTTTTTTAATTATTATTTTTTAGACTAGAAGAAAACCCTTTAGCAGATGTGGTCTAAACCTTGCAATGAACAGCATAAACATAGCATATCAGTACAAATAACTAGCACCAATGCATTGACCTACAGAAACACCAATAATTGTCATTCAATGTAAATACCACAATAAACACAATTCTCCAAAGTACTTGAAATGCAAAGTCCAAAAATGAAAATGTAATTAATTATAAAGAGTCCTTTTAACACATGTAAATGTAGCAACAGTCTCTTTCCTTTGCTGTAGTTGGGCAGGCAGGTGAGTATTAATGTTCACTGTATCAGTCCAAGGAACTGTTCATCCGTAGCTCACCTTATTATAGACTGTACAATAATAATGGGTGGATACTCACAGTTCTGTATCAATGTCAATGAAGAGGACTGTACTTGACCATTGCACCGAATCCGTGTGGCCGTTGCCCGAATTGCGGTGAGATATGTGCTTGCTTGACTAATCCACGTAAACAGCAGCAGTCGCGTGGTAGCGGTAGCAGCAGCCGCAGCAACAGCAGGCACGCCGTGAGGACTCACCGTAGTAGTCCGTATTGAGGCAACAGGTCTTTAGGATCGATGAGGGTCAAGCTCTTACTGTAGCGAACCCCAGCCAGACAAATGGTGAAGCTTACTGATGTTTTCAAGAGTCTTTATTTATGTTCAGCCTTGATCCTTATTTTAACACAAATCGCTCTTCCGTCCTTACACCTTTTCTCCTTTAAACACCGTAAGAGCTACAAGACAGATAAATCGTATAAAATGAGCTCTTACAAACGAACGCAAATACCTTTATACTAATTAACCATACATATGGGCAATAATCTAAATGTTTACTAACATATAATGTGACATGAGAACATGAAAGGCTAGGAAACATCACATTGCCGTGACGCCACAGACATCTAAACAAACCTCAAAACTAAACAAAGCTAATATTCGCGTGACTTGATAGCATAGACCACATCACATATAACATATCAATGAAAACTAGTCGAATCACACAATACCTTGTTCCCGGTCCAGCTAGGTGCTTCAATATCACCATACACCTTCTATTGTCGAGCAATGTTGGTTTTAATTACACCTTTTCCAGCCTTAGTTTTAGAGCAGTGTACCGGAGATATACCTGTCTACTTTCGACCATCAAGTGGTCTTATAGAAGTGCGATACCTACTTCCGCTTAATGAGGGCTTCAAAATAAAAGTATCACAGGAAGTTGCTACTTTACTCAGACTTTCATAGGAATCCTTTACAAGAGGTGTATGCCTACACTATACGTGTTACAAGGCCACAAGTATCTTTGGACTGAGACAAACATAAATAAGGAGATTTTAAAATGGGATTACTCAAAAGCTTTTGAAGAACAAGAAGAACAAGAAGAAGAAATAAGTTTTACCATATTTTGAGCATAAACTCTGTGTTAATATTTTTTGTTCCTTCAAGTATTTTCCCGAAGAATGACAGCAATGCTTGACTTGTCTGCATCTGCACACATTAGGCACGTACTTAGGCAGCAAACAACATTAGACATAAATCCGTAAATTATGTGCACTCAAATCAATTATCTGCCGAAATAAATGTCATTCTATTTTTACTCTTGGTTAAGGGTCTGTTCCACTGAAAAAATCACATTTTCAATCAGATTTACTTTTTTCTGTTTACTAATCATCCCTTTCAGGATAATACCACCTTTTCAATGATTACGCCATATGTATGGTGAAATTTGTATTACAGGACCCTGGGTACTACCAAAGACTATTGGGTACTGGTGCTAAAAGAAATGGCTAAAAAAAATCTTCAAACATGTCTTATTTAGAATCTGAAAAAATTATAATGATATCTCACAGATTATAGATTTCAACAAAAATGTTCACATTTGTCATTTCCGCCATCTTGAATAAAGTGTGCAAATGAGCTAATTTACATATTTTGTTGGAATCTTTTCAAGTCCATACCTTATGATAATTGAAGTATGTACCTCTGAAATGATCTGAAATACCAAAGATTTGGTGGAACATAACCTTAAGATTCCCAGTACTCTTGGCAAAACATTATTTTTATATGATGCCATTTTATATATCCTGTCCTCAATGAGCATGTCAACACAGTCTGTACTAAAATAACTAAAAAACACAAAATGGGACAAGGAAAGCAAAAGGTTTAAGGCATTTTTGAATATGTTGCCAATCACAACAGTGTTTTCCAAAAGCCAATTCAGCATCAGGGATGATTGGGGACATTACTTTCAACATTATTCTGTCGACAGGCAAGACTGAATAATGAAAAACTGTCATGGTTTATTTTACTACCCTGCCTTATCTCCCAAAGAACGAAACAAAAAAGGTAAACATAACAACAAAGGTCCTTTATCAGAGAGTCAACACAGGTCAAGGAAGCATTATCTGTACCATTTTCTTCACATCCCTGATTGAGAGTGGCCTGGGCCGAGGGTCTAACTGACACTTTCTGTCACGATTGACACGTCTGCGCTACAGAAGTTAGCAATCCGACAGCTGCTTTTATCAGGCAGTCAGGTGATAAGGACTTAGTGCTTAAATGCCTACACCAGGGATTACTTTAATCACTGACCTTCTCATGTCCTTCAGTTCTGCATCCATTAACTCATATCACTGCACCCCTTTCTGGGTTTTTCCAAGTCAGACAAACAGGGAAAGTCACATTTTGACAAAACTCACATACAATAACAAGTATCAAAATCCCCAACAACTCAAACTCCCAGCCCATCCTGAGGACCCAGAGTATCAGATTGCAGATACACCAACAATTGATACATAAAACCATGTGTATTCACAAGTTAACAATTTGATCCTTGGCAAGGACAGTTGCATAAAAGCTATATTTTAAAGAAAGAACCCGTTGATCGAACGTTCACATCACCACAAACATCTCCTTTGCTGCAGTAGGGTAAACCAGGAAGAAGCATTTCTGCCAGTAAAAAATGCTGCATTGAAAGGTTCTTTAAAATAAGAGTTGAAAGAAAGCAAGCAAGTCGAAACTTTCTACACTCTAAAATAAAGTGAACAGTGGAGGTACATTTTTGGTCTTCAAGGATCAAATTTCCCTAATGCACCCTGAAAGTACAGTAACGTTCTCTTTGAGTACATTTTCGAAGCAAAAAACGTGCAAATCAATTATACATTACAGGCTAAGGGTACAATTTTATAAACCTAAAGGGTACCGCTCCAGGGGCGGTTTTAGCTAGTTTACGTGCCTTTATTTCTGATAGAGTTTTCTTTAAAACAAAAGCACTACTGCAGAATAAAAGGAGATGCCATGTTGAGTTCTGCTAATTGGGGTTCAAACGACATGGACAGATTGCCAGACCACCTGAGCTCGTTGGCACCTGAGCATCTTTCAAGAGGGGTCAGCCTCTGAAGATTCCCAATAAGGGGGAGTAAATGTTTGCTGCATGTGAGCTTTTGAATTTATCTCAGAAGTGTACAAATTGGGATAAAAGGAACAAAAACATGAGTTGATTTTTACTGGATCTGAAAAAAATAAAGCTTCCCTTGATCTGTCTCTTAACAAGTAGATGACAGGGTCTGGACCCATTAAACTACAGTATTAAAGTAATAACAATGCCTAGTTTCATGGACTGAACATATTTTGTACATTGCTTGAGTAAGGCATTTCTTGAGTAATTCATTCATTTAATTGTTAACAATTCAATCTGCAGAGCTTTGATGTCAGTAATTAGACAGCCAGGACAAAGGACTGTAAAATCGCAGGAATTTTCCATGGTAAAAAATGTTCACACTGCATTTTTCACACTGCAGAGCTGCAATTGAATGTATGATTTATCATCAGACTCACCGGGGAGAAAGAATCCACCTAGAGAAAGTTGCGTCAGTAACACAGAAGAATAATTTGCTGGGACTGTCATTCTCGCCTTTCTGATGGGCAAACGTAATTTCAAGCTGTTGGCCTGACAGCTTACAGGACCCAGTGAGGAATCAAACGCGAAAGGAAGTCTTCAGCTTGGCCTTTAATATTCATGACATGAATATTGCAACACCTGCCTCAATCTTAGCTATCGCCAGTTCCAACATTTGCTACAAGCTTGAATAGTGACGAGACAAGGTTTTTGAAAAGACCTCCACCTTCGCATGCAAAGAGGACAACTCTTCCTTGACCACCTGTTATGCTGCTCGTTAGTGGATCTCCAGGTGACGCAACTGCAGTTTGAAGAATGTTTAAACAATCACTCGGATATTAGAGCAAGAGAAAAAAATATTTTCAATTAATGTGTAGAACTGTATAAAGTAGGAGGGCCCTGCTTTCCAAGAGAAATGTGGGAATTACTGCCATTTACGGTCATTGATACAGGTGGGTGCTCCACACTAGTAGTGGTTGAGGAGTGACCCCATCTTCAATGTGCCCTGAGGTGAAAGATGCTACACGAATCCAATCCATTATTACTGCCCCTGTAATAAGCTGGCAGTGATTATGGACCACATTAACCATTCATATTTAGAAGCAGCACAATGATCCTGAGATGTTCTATCTGAGAGTTAACATAATGAGACAATGAGATGAATAGCACTTGTATAATTGCACCATACTATTTTTATGTAAATAATTGGTGCATTTAGTCCAAACTGATGTTTGCTTGACCATCAATGCTTGACCATCATATGTATTATGAAATGAAGCCAAAAATAAACTTTAATGTAGGATAAGTTAAGTGCGGAGTTTTCAGCAGGCACTAACTTGCATTCAGCAGTATTCAGGGTATTCCCATACAGTGCAGTCGGTAAGTATTTGGACAGTGACACATCTTTTTGTTTTCGCTCTGTACTTTCACTTAGTGTATAAAGTGGATAAAGTACAGACTTTCAGCTTTATTTGAGGGTCTTTACATCCATTTTTGGTGAACTGTAGGAATTACAGCCCTTTTTATACATAGCAATTTGAAAAATGAACACAAACTGAAATCATATTGAATATTTTGTTGCAAATCATTTGCAATCAATGACTACCCATAGACATCACCAGATGTTGAATATCTTCCCTGGTGATGTTCTGCCCAGCCTGTTCTGCAGCCCTCTTCAGTTCCAGCTTGTTTTGGGGGCTATTTGTCTTCAGTGTGGTCTTCAGCAAGTGAAATGCATGCTCAGTTGGACTGAGGTCAGGAGATTGACATGGTCTGTCAAGAACATTCCACTTTGTGTGCATTACATCAAATGTACATTAAATGTTTTTTATTGTACATTTTTGCAAACTGTAACCTGGCCATTCTATTCTTTAGGCTTGCCAGGGGTTTGTGCCTTGTGGGGAATCCTCTGTTGTTATTCTGGCAGTCTTCTCTTGATGGTCGTCTTTGACACATCTACACCTACATCCTGGAGAGTGTTCTTGATCTGTTGAACAGTTACAAAAGGATTTTTCTGCACCATTTATTAATTCATCTGTCATCCACTACACTGGTCTTCCCTGTTCTACCAAGTCGTTTTCCATTGCCACTGAGCGCACCAGTGGCCTAATGATGGCCTGCTATACTGGCATGGACACTACGTTGGTCCTCATGTTGAGAGACCCCAATAACAGACTACAAATACAGATGGCTCTGCTAGAATCAACTCAAGACCTTTTGCTAGTGGTTTTATACATGAACGATGAAACGACACACCTGTCCAAGAAACATTTGAGCAGCCAATTTTGCAATTACTTTTGGTCCCATAAGATTGGGGGGACTATGTAAAAAAAACAATTCATACACTGTGCGCCCAACATGGATATAAAACCCCTCAAATTAAAGCTGTAAGTCTGCAATTTAGCCATTGTTTTATTCTAAATTCAGAGCCAAAACAACAAAAATGTGTCATTGTCCAAATACTTACGGACTGCACTGTATATATTCTATATATAGACAGAATGCTGCTGTGAACACTGCGACAAGACAAACTCAACAAAAAGGGTTAACTATCGTTCGCACCTTTCAGGAAAGCAAAAGGAGAACATTGAAAAAAATGTGAACAGAACCACTGCCACCACTAACATGGTAAATGGCAAATGGTTGGCATTTATATAGCACCTTTATCCAAAGCGCTGTACAATTGATGCGATTGGCTGCCATGCAAGGCGCCGACCAGCTCGTCAGGAGCATTTGGGGGTTAGGTGTCTTGCTCAGGGACACTTCGACACAGCCCGAGCGGGGGAGCTGCCAGACGACTGCTCTTACTGCCTGAGCCATGTCGCCCCTAACAATGAGACAGAACAAAAAGGAATCAGAAAGAGTGCTTGTGATGAACAAACAACCAAAAAAAGGCTCTCTCTTTCGGTCTGGGATAAGGCAGTCAGTTACAGCTGTCGCCCTGCCCGTGACACTCCCATTGTCCATGGTCCTGCAGCTCTCCCAGGTCACAGCAACGCCCGAGGTGCTGAATGCTCAGCCCACCAGATACAGGAGCAGAGAGAGGGAGGGCTGCTCCTATTGCCCTTCCTGGCTCCAGGACACCAGCATACACTCACTGAGCACTTTCTTAGGTATTTATTACACTTTTTTAAATTCTGCTGCCGTAGCCTATCCACTTAGAGGTTTTACGCATAGTGTGTTCAAAGATGTTCTTCTGCATACCACTGCTGTAAAACATAGTTATTTGCGTTACTGTCACCTTCCTGTCAGCTTCGACCAGTCTGGCCATTCTCCTCTGTCCTCTGTCGTTAACAAGCATTTTTGCATTTTTCCAAATTAAACATTTGAACTGAACTGAAGAGGGCAGTTGATATGCATAATCCCAAGAAGGAACTAAAATCCTTAACCTTGTCAAGCATTAAAGAAAAAGACTCAATGCTTGCCAGAGGTGGATGCACCAAGTACTAAATGTTTGATGGGTTCCACTGAAACATTTATGACGTTGTACAGTATTTTTGAGTATCACGTTGGCATTTTTGAGTTTCTCAATAACTACATTGTTTTTTAGTTTTTTTGTGCACTGCCTGTAAGGGCTGCAAATAATACTAGATCCTAGTGTATACTGAGCATTTTAATAAGTACACCTTTACTTATTACTTATAATTCAAATATCTAATCAGCCAATCATGTGGCAGCAACTCAGTGCATAAATGCATGCAGACATGGTCAACAGGTTCAGTTGTTGTTCAGACCAAACAGAATGGAGAAGAAATGTGATATAAGTGATATTAAGCTTGGAATGATTGTTAGTGCCAGACAGGATGGTCTCAGAAACCGACCTCCCGGGATTCTCATGCATAACAGTCTCTAGAGTTACAGGGAATGGTGGTGAAAATGCCTTGTAAATGAAAGTTCAGAGGAGAATGGCTAGACTGGTTCAAGCTGGCAGGAAGGCGACAGAATAGCCGAGCGTTACAACAGTGGCATGCAGCAGAGCATCTCAGAACACACAACATGTTGAACCCTGAAATGGATGGGCTACAGCAGCAGGAGATCACACCGCTTTCTGCTCCTGTCAGCTAAAAACTGGAAACTGAGGGCTACAGAGGGCACAGGCTCACCAAAGCCGGATAGCTGAAGATTGGAAAAATATCACCTGGCAAATGTCTATTTGTGCTGCGACATGGCGAGAGGAGGAGAGAGAATGAAGGAGAGAGGAGGCACATAAACCCTCAGTTATTTCACACTCACACTGTCCTGGGTCCTGACCGATGGACTTACCAATGTATAAAGTGAACAGGGCCAATATGCAGTATATGGTGGCCCAGTGCACATAAAATATTATATCTAATTGCATGTGGTTCCACACTGGTAATGTCAGTAGGCTACCACGCTAGTTAACTTCGCGGCTTTAGGATATTGAGGATCTGCTTCCCTGTTACAAGGTTGATGCATTTTATCTTTTTTCGGCTCCCGATAATCAAGGCTTTTGCCAAGTCGGTTCACAGTTACAGTAGTTCGGCTCATGTCTGTGCGTGAGGCAACAGTTGTCTTAGGTTCTGTAGGTCTCCCTACCTATGGGATGGAACAGCAACAGCGGCCAAAGAGGAGCAGTCCTTTCTTCCAAAAAAAAAATAAACAACGAAATAAGATGTTATTTGATAACATCCTATTTGCAAAACGCAAGGGTGCATCAGCAAAGAAAAGAAAAAGTTAATAACCACAAAGTTAAGTTAAACCACACACTGAACTGAAATTGGTCAGAAGCATTAGTTATGTGTGGCTTCAATGATAGTATGTTTTGTTAAGTTAAGTTCCATTACAGCAGGTCCAAATATACTAGCAGTACAACCAAGTTTTTAAAATTATTTATTTGACATAACATCTGTACTGTAAAAATATGATTCTAAATTATTGAAGAATTCCTGTACACTCATAAACACCTGAGGCATCTCCTTGACCACCCTGCAGTGCGCAAAACAAGTGACAAAAAAAATTCACACAAAGAAATCCACTACGTGCTCATTTGAAGAGAATTACACATATCTGTATTGTTCTTCCAGTGCTATAAAGAAAGGCCACAGCCTTCATTCCTTCCCAAAACCTATTTCAGTTCAAAATAGTAATATGGTGAGATGCACTTGATTTCTGCTGGTTTTCTTCTAAGCAGCATTCCCCAACATTCACGCCAAAGCATCACCTTTGCATGTTTTATTTATCCCTCCTAATGTGGGTGAAATGTATTTATTTTGGCCAATTTGTGATCAGTGAGCCGCCAGAGTCTTTGCCAACAATACACATAAAGCATACATGGAATAAAAGTTCTTGAATAGTTCTTGTAGTTAAAAAATACTCCATTCAAGGCATTTGATTTACTTCACAGGAGAAACGTCTATCATGAGGTTTTGCCATTTGTCAATTCCACCTCTTTCCAAACTAAACAAATCCCACTGACCCAAGATAGATTCGCTCAGAACTTTCATGATCGCCTTTTTGTGATGGTAAACATCAGGTAGGATCGTGGGTCTTTGGGGAAAGCACAATAGAATCCCTTTAAGGCCAAACACAGGCACCAAAGGAACAGTGCTTGATGAGGAGTCTAAAGAGAGAAACCCCACCATGAGACAATCTGCACAATGCCTGTTTGAGTAATCCCATTAGGCCAGGGGCAGTTTAACCACGTCTGATAAAATAAGGTGAAGTGTTACACGTCAACACAGCTTATTTAAAAGAACAAAGCCAAATGGATTTTTGAGAGTGCGCTCAAGTCTTTGAGAGAGCAGTCTAGACATAGCAATGGATTGTTTTTAACTAGCCAGGCGTTGCTCAGACAGAAAAGAAGCAAAGAGATTCACTTCTTTTTTTAACACAGAGCAGAAACCAACAAATTAGTGCAAATTAATTTATAAAAATTCTCTGATGGGATGACGATCGCCGCGAAGGCTACAGCTGATGGCTGATGTTCTGCGCATGCCTAAGCGGAAATGACTCTCCATACTAGGAGGTGGCGATAGTCTGTATTCGCAATTCAAAGACCTAAGATTGTGGGAAGATAAATAAAGGAACTAGCAGTTTCCCGTCATTTCAGAGATTTTCTACGTCATCCAGTTGCTTTTACAATTCAGGAATCAAGAGTGGCAGTACTCAAAATGCAACTGGCCTCCCCGATAATATGTAGCAAGTCTTTTGTTCATCTTTCTTTTAATACAATTGGTATGCCAAACCTTGAACTGTATTTGAATTCGTAAAAGGATACTACACACGATTTCTTTCCTCGCTTCACTCCTACACTACCGGTCAAAAGTTTTCGAACACCCCAATTTTTCCAGTTTTTTATTGAAATTCAAGCCATTCAAGTCCAATGAATAGCTTGAAATGGTACAAAGGTAAGTAGTGAACTGCTAGAGGTTAAAAGGTAAGGTTACCCAAAACTGAAAAATAATATACATTTCAGAATTATACAAAAAGGCCTTTTTCAGGGAACAAGAAATGGGTTAACAACTTAAAGCTGTTCTGCAGCAATGGAGGTTGATCAAGCCTTGAAAGTTGGTGCTACCAATTCCTACAGGTGTTCCAACTTTTCTTGATTACTTACAACCCCCTCTGTCTGCATAAAAGTAGTGTTGGAACACACTATGGTACCATACCCTTGTGAGCATCATTTGAACAGTATTGTACTGCAGAAAGTAGTGTTACTATAAAAATGGCGAGAAAAAGGCAATTAGCAATGGAAGAGAGACAGACCATCATGACACTTAAAAATGTAGGGCTTTCCTACAGAGAAATTGCGAAGAAAGTCAAGGTGTCAGTGAGTACAGTTTCCTTCACCATCAAAAGGCACTCAGAAACTGGGAGAAACTCTGACAGGAAGAGGTCTGGCAGACCCAAAGCCACAACAGAATCAGAAGACAAGTTTCTGAGAGTCAACAGCTTGCGTGATAGGCGGCTCACAGGACAACAGCTTCAAGCACAGCTTAATAGTGGTCGTAGTAAGCAAGTCTCAGTTTCAATTGTGAAGAGAAGACTTCGACTTGCAGGTTTGAACGGTCGAGTTGCAGCAAGAAAGCCATTGCTAAGACGTCAGAATAAGAAGAAGAGGCTTGCCTGGGCCATGAAACACCGCCAATGGACTACTGAAGACTGGAAGAAGGTGTTATGGACTGACGAATCAAAGTTTGAAATCTTTGGTTCATCACGCAGGATTTTTGTACACTGTCGAGTAGGCGAACGGATGGTTCCTCAGTGTGTGACATGAACTGTCAAACATGGAGGAGGAAGCGTGATGGTCTGGGGCTGTTTTTCTCGATCCAGGGTCGGTGACTTGTACAGAGTGAGAGGCACCCTGAACCAAAACGGCTACCACAGCATTCTGCAGCGCCATGCAGTACCCTCTGGTATGCGCCTAGTTGGTCAGGGGTTCATCCTACAGCAAGATAATGACCCAAAACATACGTCCAAGCTATGCCAGAACTACCTCAGGAAAAAAGAACAAGATGGAAAGCTTGAAAACATGGAGTGGCCAGCACAGTCTCCAGACTTAAACCCCATCGAGCTGGTTTGGGATGAACTGGACAGAAGAGTGAAAGCAAAGCAACCTACAAGTGCCACACATTTATGGGAACTTCTGCAACAGAGTTGGGAAGAACTTTCTGCAGAATATTTGATTTCCATTGTAGAAAGAATGCCACGAGTGTGTTCAGCTGTTATATCTGCCAAAGGTGGCTACTTTGATGAGTCAAAAGTTTAGAATACATTTTGGTTTATAAATTGATTCCATGATTTATTTTTTAACCTCAATTGTTTATTTGTTCTATGCTTTCATTTCAGAATACAATGAGACATTAAACTGCATAATTTTCAATAACAAACTGGAAAAATTGGGGTGTTCTAAAACTTTTGACCGGTAGTGTATGTCCACGCCTGCCCGCGTAAACCCCCACCGAGTTGATTCTGGGCGTTGCAGACTACCATGTGATAGCAATGAGCTAAGAAAACCATTACTTGTGTTTGTATTTAGTTAAATGTTCATGGTGATGCTACCCACTGCTGCTAACACCAGTGGATCTCAATCTGCTGTAACCTGCCTGGAAGGAAGCAATTCTATAACATAAGCACTCATACTCACATACGCATCAATTCACTATCGCTGTTCTTTTTTAGCAGACATCTCAAATCCCTGGAGATCAGCAGTTTCTGATCTGTCTGCCAGCAACAATCATTCCAGGGTCAAAGTCACTAAAAATCACATTTCTTGCCCATGACCCGTATCTACATGATTGTATGCATTGCTTTGAAGCCACACAATTGGCTGATTAGAATATTACACCGACTTACTCATGTGATTAAGTAAAAATTTTCCTAAAAAAGAGCTTGGTTAGTGCATATTATATAATATAAAATCCAGCATACTATGCCTTTTAGCATGCACCCTCTCTAGAGTCTTAGGCAGTACATTATTGATGATTGAAAAAAAGGATTCTGAGGAATTTATTGAACCTTCCCTTGTACCTTGAGGATTGCTTTGTTTGGACCAAGTGCGACTGTGAAAGACCTTGGTGTTACCATTAACCCTGGTCTCACTTTTGATGTTCATCTCCAGGATGGCTTTCTTTTATTAGCAGAATATTGCTGCAATCAGTTTTATCATTACAGAATGCAGAAAAATTGATGTATGCCTTTTTCATGTCTACTAATCAACTGCCTTGACTCATGGAACACACTTTCAAATCCTTTTCGAGTGAGATCATTTTTCTTCAGTATAGGGGCTAAGAGATCGAGGGGTCTAAAAACCTGTCTGAAAATAAATAGCTTTGTGTCTGGACTGCATTTTCTTTTATTATTATTGTACATTTCTATGATAGTTTGATATCTTAAGATTAAAACATTTATATCACACTGGAAATCAAAAGCATTGAGGCACACTGTGAAACACAAGCCTAAACATTTAATCATTAACTCTTGCACATTTTTCTGTACTCTGAAGTGTGTAAGCATTTGTTACATGGGGATGGAATGACATTTTACAAAATGTCAAATTTATGATCACTCCAAGGGAAATTTAACATTCATCTAGCACATATCAGCATGTAGTACAGTATATCCGAATGAGTACTGTACATGCCCTAAGGGACAAGTACTGTATAGCCATGTATGCACATTAGATAGAAGTATACCCCACACGATGAACAATAACATTTCAAAAACATAATATTCCACCTTCATAAAAATGTTCTAGTTTCTAGGTAAACAGAAGCCTCAAACACATTACATGACTGCACCACCTATGACTTACACAACAGTATGTGAATTGCTGGCAATACAGCAATCCTATTGAAAAGCACTCACTGTGAGTGGTATGAATTCTAATAAAGCAGCCAGTATGTTTTCCAACACTGCCCAGGGTACGCCTTCAGTGCCCCATAGACTTTCTAACAGCTGCCTACAATACAGAGGCCCCAATACAATGCCTAGCATCATTAGAATATATAACAATATCAGAAATACGACACAATCCAAATAATTTACTGCAAATGTTGCAAGCAAGAATAGGTACGCCTTTGCCATGTTCCCAGAGGTCATGTTTCCACTAATTCTGACGCACTCCACAAATTCACGTGAGCATGGTGAGATGGTTGTTTTCACCATGCGTAAATATTGGCAAAATTAGTAAAAACTTCCAAAAGCCAGAGAAAAATTTGGAAAGTGACTGCATATAGATAGGGAAGTCAAACTGGCTTTGCCGATTTTTCAGCAAACAGAATATGACATATATCATTCATGCATAATGTCATAAAGGCTGCAATATAATCAAATAGCAACACCTACATTGCTAGCCAGAAAATAACATTTGTTCGCATTAATATTATTTTAAAAATTTGCCTGTCATCTTCCTTGTAATAAAAACATGGAAACACATCAACATCTGCATGATTTTCAGGATGGGGTTATATTCTTCAACAACACAAATCAATATTTAATGGTATCAGTAGAGTAAAATGAATATACGGTATGCATTTGCGCATACATATTGTTACGAAATGTGAAATTTCATTAAATATATGAACTCCCAAAACACCTTCTGTGGCCCCATGGCTTCAGAATTCCAATGCAGTAAATTCATAACAAGAGAATCAATAAGGCACATAGTGCCCTTTTCACCGTAATTTAAAAAAAAACACCAATTTGCTCAACTGAAATATTTTATACTATACTGTAGACAAGATCTTGGTGAAGATCAGCAGGATAATAATCTTCTTGTTCATACTTGACCCAGCCACCCGAAAACATTACATTACATTAATGGCATTTGAATTTCCAGAGCGACGTATAGTTTATTAGACTAAGCAGGAGACATTGGAGCAATGCAGGGTTAAGGGCCTTGCTCAAGGACCCAGCGGCTATACGGATCTTATTGTGGCTACACCGGGGATCAAACCACCGACCTTGCGTGTCCCAGTCATGTACCTTAACCACTACGCTACAGGCCGCCATACCATACATGACATAGCCTGGAAACTAGCACTGGTAGCAGGGGTATTCTAGCAGTTGTTGGACTCGAAAGGAGCATATCTCCTTTTCGTGGTAATAATAATTTTTTTAAAAACAGTGATTGTAAATCTAAAACGATGTATGCCACACTGTTGACAAGTTTGTCATGTAACAATACCTTTGTTCAAACTAAGTTTACCTTTCATAGAGGGCCTCTTTGCAATAAATAAAGCTTAACATATTTTTATTATTAAAATTCATTCTTTTTATTTAAATGAATATCTAAATGTATCTTCACAATTATTTTTTGTCTCATAATGAAATGTACATTAATGCCTTCAATGCGGTTAGATTTATATAATGGCCCCATTCTCTTCACTGCTGCATCAAGTGCGGACACTCACGCTCTCACAGTCAAATTAGCTTTCAAATTCAAATTACTGGTTTCTAAAGAAAAAAGTAACATGGCTGAACTGCCAGTGCACTATAGTTTAATATATTTTATTTTTATACAGTTCCTTCTTACATGACCTTTTAAAGTGAGCCCAGAAGTAGATTCAGTTTTATATCTGACTGAAACACCCATTGTGTTTACACTGCGGGGTGAACATTCGACATCCCTACTCATAGTTTGTTTAGTGGATCGCTGAATGTCTGAGCAATCTCAGTATGCAGTTATTATGGCCACTAGGGGGCTTGCATTAAGGGGTTCATGTTAATTGCAGATTTGATATCGGTTATACTGCAAGTGTTGAGTTTTTTATTGCCAGTCTTCAGATCGATAGCTAATATCACTCCCAATTGAATTCATATTTACTGTATGGCATTATTTTCTGTTGTCAGAAATGTAGGACCCATAAACAAATGGTCTTATTAGCCACTGACCCATTTATATCAAAGGCCCAGGAGAAAGATCAATAAAGCACAGACATGGTATTTCTGCCTAAATTATCATTATGATGAAAGGAGAGATACTTTTTGTTCTGCTCTGGCTTCACACAAAGGACAAGGGAAAATAAGACGCAGTATCAGTGTTCACTCGAAATTACAATGGCATACAGTATCCATGCTGTCAGAATGTGTGTTTCAGAAAAGCACACCAATGCATCAATAACATTAACCTTTCAAAAGAATGCTAATGCCTATTGCTGTACTGTAGTACCACATAAGCCAGAGTTCTTTAGGGAAGAATACTTACATTCTAGAGGCCTTCTCAGATCATAATTTGTGTGAAA
Source organism: Conger conger (assembly GCF_963514075.1). Taxonomy (NCBI): domain Eukaryota; kingdom Metazoa; phylum Chordata; class Actinopteri; order Anguilliformes; family Congridae; genus Conger; species Conger conger. Next base: position 27,310,694 of record NC_083763.1, on the reverse strand, counting down.
TGTGCAAACAACAGGTGAATGAATTTACATTTTACCATATTTTAATGAAATACTGCCATCTAGTGTGAGATGAAAGTAATGTTGTAATACACAAAGGAAGCATGTATTCTTTAATAGGAAAGAAAAAAAACTATAGTTAGAAATTGCACCAGAGGACCGGATGGTAAGAAAGACATTTCTGTAACGTAGATCTGATGTTGTAAGTTCAACTTAAGTCAAGTCAAGTCTTGACAAGTCTCGACCCCTGTTAAAGTCCTGTTAAATTGATGGACATGCATTTGCTTACATACATAAGTCTCAAGAGAAGCCTATGCGAATATTCAACCAATTTTATTTCTGATTAATTAATTTCTTGGAATAGCAAATCATATTCCTAAATATGCTGCATCATGGCATTCTCTCCTTCAGCAAATTTTGTATTTTTCACTCTGCAGTTTGCCAGCCAAGTTCTCCAGTTACAGAGCTGGAGAATAAATACTCATGCATAGCAGATGCAGGAAAAACATGATGGAATGAGGAAAATCCTGGAGACCTTTCCTATGCGGCAATAAGTACAAGTATCCTGGCACCCAGAGCATGGGACATAGCCTAGTGGTTAAGGTTCAATCCCCAGTGTAGCCATGATAAGATCCACATAGTTGTTGGGCCCTTGAGCAATGCCCTTAACCTCACCTTGCTCCAGGGGGATTGTCCCCTGCTTACTCTAATTAACTGTAAGTCGCTATGGATAAAAGTGACAGCTAAATAACATGCCATGTAATGTAACTATGCTCCTGTTCATCCTTTGAAGATAAGGAAGGTAAAATATGAGAGAGGCTCTAGGTCACCCTCCCACTGGGCATCAATCAAAAATATTTTACTTGAAGGTAACGTCACGTTGAATATTTATTCCGTTAAATCTCACCCGAGTCAGCAGATTGGGACTTCTCCAGGAGGAACTCACGGATCCTCTCTATCCATAGATACAGGATGCTTTCACCAGTGTTCTGTCTGGTGGGAAGAGGAAAGGAGAGCACTCTTAGCCAGTCTGCTGAATTGAATCAATAATCGTAGTACCGAGGAGTAAACTTGTATCAATGCCAGACCTGGATCAAATACGTAAATGTTTAGGATTTAAATACTTTTCTGTGCTCAGTTAATCCTGCCTGGTGCAACTGAGCAAACCAAGAGGGCCAGAAGGTGTGGTTTGCCCTTTTTGTGAGTATTTCATTGGTTCCAATACACCAGACAAGCTCAGCAAAGTGTAGAAGAGTATTTGAATCCAAAACAATTACAAATTTGACCCTGGTCTGATCAATGCAGTGGAATAAAACAGCATACACTATAAGGAGACCTCATCAAATGGCCAAATGTAGAATGTTCATGATTAAAACTTTTTATGCACTTTCAGCCACCTCCTGCTATGTACTATATCTGTAAATAAACAGATGTCACCACAGCTCAGTTATTTGTTAGAAATTCATCCCCAGAGCACACAGATTGCCAAAATAGTACGACATTTCATGAGAATAGACATGGCTGTTTAATCTGTATCAACATGGCCATCACTACAGAATATCTGATGAGCCAGAGTGCCCTCCATAACGTTTGGGACAAAGACCCATTATGTCTGCAATTTTAGATTTAGAATCACACAATTAACATGCGGTTAAAGTGCACATTCTCAGATTTTATTCATTTTAATAAATAAAAAAATTATTTCTATACATTTTGTAGAAATTACAGTGGTGTTTATACATAGTCCCCCATAAAGTTTGGGACACATGGCTTTGCAGGTGTTTGTAATTGCTCTGGTGTGTTTAATTTCCTCCTTAAAAAAGAGCTCTCAGTGCCTAGTTTTTCGATCACCTTTGGAAACACACAAAATTAGTGTGTGCTAGGCATTTTCAGGTCTAGTTATCAGCTATTACCATTAACATGAATAATGATTTATTGTTTGCGGTAGATTCAACTCCAAAATCAAATCCTTAATCTAATGGGGTTTTTTTGTTCAATGCGTTTAAATATCTGAAGAAACCTATAATGATAAATAATAAGTTAAAGGTTATTACAGAGGCTTTCCGCATTTTTTTATGCTTTTAATGTCACAGTTTAACCTTGCCCTGCGCAAGTAAGTGTAAATGTAGTTTGGGTATGTAGATTTGTAACATTTGTAACAGCTGACTGGGCAGAACAAATAAAAATGCTAATGGTAACCCTGCATACCCACATCATAACAATGTGCTTATACCATAGTCAGGGCCTAAAGATGAACTACAGAATGCATGTTACAATATGTTAACTTGTAAAGCCATTTTCACAAGAACAGACAAAAGCATAGCTAGGCACATAATACAACTGCATGACTTACTATGTTAGATGATAAACTTACACATATATCTCCTCAAGGCTGTTGGATAGCTCTGTTCTCCCTGATCCTCTTAGCCATGCAGCACTGGAGGGGGAGAAAATGCAATTGTATATAAAAAAAAAAATTGAAAGCAATGATTGTAAGCAATGTGTGCTTTGATATATATGACAACCTTGCTTTATTCTGCCCTATAGTCCATCACTGAATTACATTCACACACATGCTCGTCTAACCTTTCTCCCATAGACAATGGTATAATGGATGCATACATGTTGTGCATAATGGAATGCCCACACAATTCACCTGATATGAGCCAAAAAGGACAATTTGGAGGTGGTGCCAAACATGCTATTTAGTATCTTCGCCACAAACACAGAGTTGCAAGTCGCAGTCTTTGTTAAGTGGAAGGAATTGAACACACCAATCAAACAGAAGTCAGGGTGGTCAATAGCACAGATTAGATGAAATGGAAAGAAAAAAATGACTACTCGTCAAAAAGGAGGCAGTCATTGTTTAATGGCCTTTCATGTGATGGCAGTTTAATTTAGTGATGTTTTATAAGCACCCTTACAGTGTGCATATCAGCTTTGAAGCGAACAAAGGAATAGTGTTGAGAGAGCCTTTGTGAGCCTTATCATGATTGACTTGTACGAAGCAATCAAAACATTTCACTCCCCAGCAACACATAGTTTTTCCTCCTGCTTGTGCTTTCTTTTGTAAACTTCCAAGTGAGATGAACAAGACTTCACAGTTATGACCAGTTTTATGGTCTAAAAAACCACACAATGTATCCTTCAAGCCAAGACTTTAATGAAGTTACAAGATCACATCAATGTAATACACAAAACCAGATGAAAGAGTATCAACATTAAATAATTAAGAAACAACATGATGAAAACATATGGCAAAACATTTTTAGAAGTTGTACCTAATACATCTGTGTACATCAAAATAAAATAATTATAAAGTACAGTCAAAAAATAATATGCCCCATCATTCACATTTATCCTGTCTTTCATCTGAAATTATTAACATCACAATCAATGTTTCCTGAGCCAAGCTCCTAGGAACACTTATCAGCTAAAGTTACGTTTCTTGTCCAAGAGAGCTGATGAAGGACAGGACTAAAGTCCAATACATGTCTACATTACATACGCGGAATACAAGTCTTGCATACAAACACATGTATTACAAGGCAATAAAATATAATGACAAATACTGTACTTACTTAAGTTGGTAAATGGGCGGCGCCTCACTTGGGTAATCGTGGGGAAGAATAACCTGTTTCAAAGAGGCACAATTAGTAAACATGAAACAAACTTCCCGGTCGATTTAAGATCCACATTACCTGCAAACATGTGGTCCATTTTGGGGGCTCCGAATCATCTGAGATCTTAATACAGAATATTCTCGATGCTTCGTCAATAACGCACCAGTCGTCCCCATATATAGAAGAAAGCGCTTCAATCTCATCGATCTGGAAAAGGTAGGACAGAGATGTTTAATGTAGCCCATATATAATCCACATTTCCAAATACTTACTGATTGCAGGGTAACATGCTTTCATTCGGCTAAACAATTTAATAACCTATGTATTGCTACACTCCATGAAGAAACTCACAAAAAAGTTTCAAAACTAAATATACAGTACAACACATAAATAGCCATCGGTTTTCACTGACCGACCTCAACGATACGTATACCTGAGCCTGGATATCTCCCACATTCTCTGTAGTGGTAGCCATTCATTACTGGCTACAGCTAAAGTCCAAAGTTTAAAAAGTAAATATTTTTAGAAGTAAGGTAGCAACACGTTTTCTAGCAATTGCTCAGGCGATCCAACCAAGAGAGTATTGCATTGCATGCTGCTTGATCTGACATCAAATCTGGAGATCGCTTTTTATTAATTTGCTTCTCTGTACGAAGAATGGAAAATCCAGAAAACAAGTTGTTCCACGTCTAAATTCGTTTAAGAGCGCACGCATTCGCATGACAGCGAGCGCACACTTGCGCGTGAACGGTATGTTTTTACTTCCGGAGCAAATTGACAATTTAAGCCACCAGAAACCTTTAATACGATTATGTAGATTTTTCAGTTTATTCTCAGGTTTAGGCAGATCGTTGCTCGAAATATGACAGCTTTAATTTCGCCGGTTATAGTTAACTCAACGACGTTAGTGCCTGAGTTAATAAAAACACTTTACAATTGATATGACTGAAAAGATGCAATAGCTGCTGGCTGTAGCCTACGGTGGAGCTTATATCTAGATAACACTTTATAGCCTACGACAAATAAGCTTCGGTATTTGCACATTTGATGGAAAACCGAAAACAAACTTGTATTTCCGAAACAAAAATGTATGCTAATTGCTGAAGCTTTGCTTGTGTATCTATATGCAGGGCTTCTGCGCGTGCTCGGTAACAGCTGATTTTCACAAAACTCACACACAACATCAACTGACTCAGCTGGGGCGTGTGTGTTTGGGGTGGCGCAATCAGTGGCGAGCAATGTGTTCTCTATGGGGAACTAGCCAGTAGCGAAATGTGGTTTGGCCTAGCGTTAACATCCACGCAAAATAACTTTGCAACCTATTAGCAAGCAAACCACTCGCATGCGCGTCCATTTTTTATAAACAGGAAGAGTCAAAAGGCTTAGGGAATCACATGCTACAGCGCATAAGTTCAGGAAAGCCACTGTACTGACACTTTTTGCTGTACGTCATAACTTTCGATCACAAAACAGTTGTAAGTTTCACAGTTCCGAGTGATATTAGGCTGTGTTAAAAAAGCAAAAAGAGGACAACTCAAGCAATATCATTTTTTTTTTTTGTAGTGGTTGTAGTAAATATTTCAACAGATATGAGAAAATAGTAAGCGGTAAGTGCTACTGTTATTTGTTCACTCCTTTGCAAGTTGCTGTAGATAGCAATCACACCTTTTCTTAATGCTGCAGTGTTCTTTCGCACGAACTAAGTGTGTGTGTTATTGTCTTTAACAATTCTAAACGTTAAATATTGAGGCTGTATGCTAGAAGTTATTCGGCCAATGTTTGTGGATGCTTACTTCCACGCATATGTATAAAAGCAAATACTTTGTTTCAACTGCTACAGTATGTTACAATGTTTCCGATCGCGAGTTATTTCAGATTGCTGACAGCACTGGATATCTGAAAGAAACAATCCGTTGTTCGCTCTACAGTGTACACATAGCCTATGTCATGCCGTACCTGAATATACATTATGCTATATTGCTCTCTCAAAGCCGGCTTCGCTTTACATTTAAATGAATATGCGGAGATTCTATCAATAGGTTTATTAAGGCATGATGTTTCCCATACTCGCACGGCAGCTTTCCATTGGCAAAACTGTCAATGAGTTAATCTTCGTAGATTCGATTGCAAACTGTCTCGTTTGATTTCTAAAAATCAGGCCGTCAAGTACCTGTAGCTACTTGCAATTGAATGGATTGCATCTCCCAAATTGACTTTTAAACGACCTGTTTCGCGGGGTATGCTATGCTGTGTTTTTCTAAGCAAGGTTTTAAGAAAAGTTGTTTTGAAGCTGCTTCGTATGACAAAATCAGTGTTGAAAGAATTTGGTGATGATCAACATTTTGTTCTCTTACCTGTATAAAAACCCAGTAACTTGAACCCCTGCCTGTTACAGTGCATTGTAGGGTTAACTTTAACATTCGCGTGTGTGCAAATATGAAATAGCTACTGTATATGAAAGTTAATAAAAGTTTTGAAAGTTTGATTTTGGTTTCCTTTTAATGTGCCTCAGTACATTTATTGTATTTTCCATACAATATTACAATATATGTCAAAACATAGTCATGTGACACATTTTCCGTCAAGGAAATAAATAACAACACATACAGTAATGACTGGTCATTCAGCAATGCTCTTTATAAAACTGGTTTACATTTTCTAGGAACCTAGCAGATATCAGAGAAGTCACATGACAATGACATTCATCAACAAAACATTTATTTTTTTTAACCGAGTTCAGCAAGTCATTACAATTAATTGTGATGTAAATGGAATATTTTATCATCAAATTATAATATTAATATTTGATGAGTTTATTGCTTAGCTTTATTATTGGGCCAAATAAAAAGCTCTGTTCTAGATGACAGTAGCTTTGGCATAGTAACAACACTTTTAAAGCAACCTCTGCATGGAAACCAATTTATAATGATTTTGGAGCCCTCTGTTTTTGTTTATTTTACAGGTGCATGTAGTATCTTTAAAGCAGCTTAAATGTAGGCTTGCACTTCTGTACTGTGTTTACTGACACAGTGGTCACATGCTTTTCAAGTTGATTTGATGCTGTTGCAGTATTAAGGAAACCTCTTGCAAAGATTTTGGAGGGAAGCACATGACAAACGGTCATGTGATCAGCCTCTTGACACCTTGAAGCTTCATATACAGTAATCAAGAAACCAGCACACTCCGAAATGGCTTTTTAATCCCATATGAAGGATTTAGAGGCAAACTCAATGGTCTGCCTATGTTTTGACTTTTGTTTAGATTTTCCCTTGATCATTATATTCTAAATTGCCCTGCTTAATTACCTAGTTTAACGATTGTATTCATGCTTGTTAGTGAACGTTGTGTAATTTGTTTGTGGTTTGAATTAAACTTTTTTGTAATTATTTGGGCTGCTGCCTGTCTTGGCTAGGTCTTTCTTAAAAATGATATGGAGGATAATATATTTCATATTTTTGCCTAGTAATGTACAGTATGAAATACTATATGTATGAAATTCTTGGCTACTTCATTCTGGGTAAATGTTATTTTCTTGGTCATTCAGAAGTCCATTGCAAAACTGTATGACTGATATGCAGAATTGAATTGTGCTCTTTTGGAGTTTGATTGTGTTGGAGAAATTGCAATGCCTTCTTAAACTTTGTCTGCTGTGACGTTTGGGAATTCTTCACCACATCGAAGTTGCCCATCTTGCTACAAAGATGGGTGTGTTAAGTTCCCAGCGAAAGGTGTGTAGGGCTTATATAGACCTGCATATAAACAATAAAAACGGTGCCTTTTCCACTGTGTAAAAGGCGGAATACCCTCGGGCAATTGAATATAGCTCGAGGCTGATCATATTCACCGGGAATGACCTTCCTACCTCCAGGAATGTGAGACAGACCTGGATGCCTATATCCCTGGCATTTAATAACTATTTTTTTTATTTTTACATTATCATTAATTAAATGGCTGTCCATAACCTGTGGCCAAGTGCTCCATCTGGCATTTGATGCCTTCATTCTTCTCTTTCTATGGTTTTTTGTAAAAAAGAATGTGAAGTAATTTGAATTAATCTCCAAATATCCTGTACATTTGCTTGGAAAAATTCAAGACAATTTTGGCTTAGGCGTTCACGTGAATGACATAAATGGCATAACTGCTCTTTTTGAACCAGTAAGATTACCCCTGTTGTCTTTTCAGGGAGGAGATAATGGAGGGTGTTGACCCTGAAGAGCAAATTCTTCACCATGCCAGGAATGGAAATCTTGAGTGCATTCAGAAGCTGCTGGCCTCCAACATCCAGGAGGAAACCAGAATCAATATAAATTGCAAAGGTAACCACAAGTGCCCACGCAAGATGGCTGCAGTTGGACATGGGCTGTTGTGAGAAAAAGCATCTAGCAGTATGGTGCTGCTCCACGTGACCCCCCAATCCTCCAATTGAGTCCAAGCTCAATCACAAGAAAACGAAATCTCCCTCATAGTCCAAAAAAATCAATATCGTAACATTTTCTGTGTTATGTCAACTATACTGTAACAGAATTGTTATGACTTCAAAGGGGATAAAATGTATTCTGTAGCCTAAATGCACTTTTTCAGAGTTTTGTTTCGGTAAATGGGGACAAGTTACATCACATTCTAATATTGGATTGGATCAAAGCTGAATACACTCCGATACAGATCAAGTCCATCTTGTAGATCTGTTTGATCTATAGGCTCAAAATCTGTAATTAAGCCCCGCTGTTAGGTATCTACTTTATTGATCTTTGTCTTGTTTTATGAGTTTTACATTTTGCATTATTTTAATTCTAATTTCTCCTACATCCCAGGTAAGAGCAAATCTAATTTAGGATGGACACCCCTCCACCTGGCCTGTTACTTTGGACACAGAGATGTGGTGGAGGAGCTGCTGAAGGTAAATTTGAGAATCGTAAGAATCCTCACCACTGCCTGAAAGTACTGCTTCTCCATGTTCCATTCGCCTCTCTATGGTCATTGTGTTTGCAGGCAGGAGCTGATGTAAATTTGCCTAACAACGTGGGGGACACTCCTCTGCATAAAGCCGCCTTCACTGGGAGGAAGGTACGGTGTTGCACAGTGCCCTTTCCAGCTAACTCAGCGGCTGAGTATTTATATGTGAATTCTAGTCTTTCTCACAGACTGTATTTTCTGTAGACTGTGTGTATAGTGCATTATTCTATGGTGCACCCTGTCTCAGAACCTCATTAATAAATTAATTTTCACCAATAGTGCACCTGTGTTTATGGATTTGTGTGGTGTTCCAGGATGAGAATTGAGTATACCACAGGTGCGTTTGCAACTATGTTTGCAGCAAACCATTACTGCTGAACGATTTAAATGAACATTCCATTTAGTTAGCCACCAAAGCATTTTGAATACAAATGGATGTGGATTTAAGAATGCCAGCTAGCTGTTTGTTGCTAAGGTAAGAACAAATGTTACATTGATTAAAGTTTATTATAACAGCCAAATAATTGTCAACTTTTGTTCTCTCCGAGTCTTCCCCGTCAGCAGCCATTTATTTTCGCGGCGAACAACCTTTTCAAATAGTTAGCTTACGCTATCTAACGTTCGTGGCGAATAGAACAAACTGAATATGTTTCCGAATGCTAGCTAACGTTTACGATCTTGAACGCACCTCAGCCATTGAGGATAAGTGACCAATACTGGCATTAAATGTTAATTGTTTTGAAGTGTCTTCCTGCTTGCATATAAGCGGGCTATGCTGGTTAGCCATTTTGCTGAAAAGGTTCAGGTTTTTTGGGTATATGCAGTGTTCCGTATTCGCCATGCTACTCTGCTTTTTGATGCTGTTTGTTGCTGTTTTATCTCTTCAACTTTGTTTAAATTTATTTATTTTGTCCCCCATTTTCATTTTAGGAAGTTGTCATGTTACTGTTACAATATGGTGCCTGTGCTACTGTCATTAACGGGACAGCACAGATTCCCAAAGATGTTACTGAAGATGATGAAATAGAAATCATGTTAGAAGGTAAGGTACAAAAATAAATTTTCAGCAATTGGAATAGTATTGACACCATGTACTACCAGTCTGCTTTTTCACGTCATCAGTACATGACCCAAAATATCATTTTTATCTAGAATAAGTGTAAGATAAATGCAAGTTAATGTAAATGTAAGATAAATGCAAAAAATAAAAATAAAATTATTTTAATACATTTCAGATAGATAAACAAGATACAACTGCATTGCAGTGTGGTTTATGTACTATTTATATAATGGAGCAGAGAACCATAGCCTTCACCTGGATGTACCTTGGATAGTTGTGTATATGAGGATTATGCCTGTACCTAGCCATGGCTGTAAATGCTGTAAGCATGTAGTAGTGGTTCATTAAAGCTTTCATGTTTACATAATCCTGTTGGGAAAAGTAGCATTAGTCTACAATTTCACAACGTTTATCCAAAGAATGGTCACATGGCTGCATACCTGTGAGATATTCTGGACACCCCTAGCATGATGTTACATCAGACCTGCTGTTGTAATACTGTCTGTTGTGCAGTTATTTTGCTAACTCTCAGTGTATTTCTCTGTAGCTCAGGTTTCCTACAGTTCTATGTTCATTGTTCATTCTTGTTTTTTTCTTATATAGTGCTGTAATATTTTGTTCATACTTATTCATACTGCACAATTGACTTCTAGCCTATTGTCATAATTGTGTAATAGAAAGTGTCCTTGGTATCTGGAAAGGCATTATTATTATTATTATTATTATTATTATTATTATTATCATTAGTAGTAGTATAGTATTATTATAGTTAATCCATGGGTATATCCATATATGTATATTCTGTAGGCTACTTGTAGTTCTCTGTGCAAATTGTTCACTGTTACCGGCTTGTCTGTGTGGCCAGCGGCAGAGAGGACGGAGGAGAGAAAGATGGAGGAGCAACTTCTGGAGGCAGCACGGGAAGGGGACACAGTCACACTGAACCAGTTGGTGAGGCTCAGTACAGGACAGATTCCAAACCCACCTGCCACTGCCAGCAATATGATATCTTTGCACACTGATCACTGATTTGGGGGGTGAGGGTCCTTAAATCAAGTTATTGATTTAATTAAGTTTCTCATCATTTAGGTGTGTGTGTGTGTGTGTGTGTGTGTGTGTGTGTGTGTGTGTGTGTGTGTGTGTGTGTGTGTGTGTGTGTGTGTGTGTGTGTGTGTGTGTGTGTGTGTGTGTGTGTGTGTGTGTGTAGGGGGCGACATGGCTCAGGCCCAAAGAGCAATCGTCTGGCAGTCGGAGGGTTGCCGGTTCGATCCCCCGCCCGGACTGTGTCGAAGTGTCCCTGAGCAAGACACCTAACCCCCAAATGCTCCTGACGAGCTGGTCGGGGCCTTGCATGGCAGCCAATCGCCGTCGGTGTGTGAGTGTGTGTATGAATGGGTGAATGGAGAAGCATCAATTGTACAGCGCTTTGGATAAAGGCGCTATATAAATGCCTGCCATTTACCATTTAAGTAACACACATTCCTAGGTTAGGTGATGATGAGGGGCAGCGCTCAGTCTACTATTTCGTATTGATCCACATACTTACATGGTCTCATATAGTTCAGATATTTTTAAGAAAAGATGAGTAGGGAGATTGATCGGATGAAAGCAAACTAGATCGATTTCTTACGTTGGTGCCGTTTACTGAATAATTTTGTGAATCCGCAGGTTCTCGCCTATCTCACGTATTTTATTTAAATTAATTCGACGTCCACAACGGTCTCAAACGGTTTCCTAGCAACGTTCCATGCAGATATTGTTATTAAACGCCTTACACAAATGACAACCACATGTAGATTTTAATGCTTGTTACCCTGCAAGCAATGGACTGGAGCTACGTGTAGCCTACTGCGGACCACTGCACGTAATATAAATGAATAGCTAGCTAACGTTAGCTAGTTTCCTTGCGCATCTCTAGAACGCACATTAATCTAGATAGCGATTATATTACATATTACGTTAATATGTCTTTTACATTTAAAGTCAAGAGCAGTCTAGTTAGGCTAGCTATGTTTATTTAGATTTTGTGTTGAGCTTGACATTAAAGTAGATGATTTATAGTAGCCTCGCTTTCCAGGCTTTGCTGCGACTTCGCGGGCTTGCCGATGAAAGCGCACACTGGGTATCTAGGCTACTTAATAAAACTGTCATTACGTCATCACAATAGCAAAAGGGATCAAGGAGAATAATGGGTTGTCCACATATTAATTCAAAGCACAAGCTAAAACGATAGAGTGGCGAGTTTTCGTCATGGGGCGTGAGAAGCACAGTTCAGCAAAAACAATGGTGGACTAATTAAGGGACTTGATTACAAATGCATGTTTCGCTGTTTTTTGAAGTAAAACATAAGTCTTATTATTGCCAAAACATTTTTTAATAATTTAACAAATTGCATAATGTAGTTTGCGCCCCTCTATTTAGCTTTTTCAGGATCAGGAGCAGGAGTGCTTACTGGAAAGCTTATCAACCCTAATTGATGTTACACTACATTTAAAAAAAAAGTAGTATCATATGAAAGTGAATTACATTATGTCCCACTCAAGTACAGATTTCATGCAGAGTATATTTTAAACATCATGAAAACAAAGTACATTGTATTTTTCATTGCACTGCTGCCAAAATGGTTTTGTGAAAAATAAATAAATAGTTCAGTGGTCTGGAATTGGAAGTCTTGGATGCTTTCCACTTCTTCAAGTGCAAAGGGTGAACTATTTCCCGTTGTAATTTGTACTGCATTATTTTGTATGTATTTATTGGTTAATCTTCTTTTTAGCTGAACAGGAAAAGGCCCCCTGATATAAACTGTAAAGACCTGCTGGAAAACACACCCCTTCACTGTGCTGCCTATCGAGGTCAGAAACTCTGTGCCCTTAGACTTCTTAAGGCCGGAGCTAACCCCAATGCCAAGAACAAAAATGGTAAAAACCCTTCTTCATTTGAACTTTGTTTTTATTTGTTTTCACTTTTTCCAGAATTATATATAGTTATTGTGACAAATGATTAACTTTTAATAATTCTAATTCTCATTCTAATCATTTTAGTTTTTCTTGTGTCATACAGAAAATTGTATTTTGGGGTTATTCAGAAAGAATAATGTGAAAAAAATATCATTTGGAAAGCTTTTCATTGTGTAAATGTTTTTTGTTAGAATATTATATTGTGTATATTTAGAAATAAAAAGTGTATATGAATTTCTACACACGTTATCTGTGTATTTGTCCTTGGGCTTCTCAGGTCAGACCGTCTTTGACCTCGCCAGTGATGCGGAAATAAAGCAGGTCCTTGAAGGCGCTGTAAAAAAGGTTAGCGTCTTCATTTTTGTATTTTTTTTTTTCTGTTCTCTTCTGTAGTTTAGTTATTTCAGTAGCTTAGCCCGTTTGTTTGTTTGGTGCACATATCCAGGTCAAGTTTCAACTCATCTCATACTTCAGGGTGTTATTACATTTCTCTGCCAACCTGTACTGCAGAGTTTTGATTCAGCTTTAACCAAACCAGCAGATCACCGCACTGAATATCTTTATCTGAGCGGGCCATTTTTAACGTTGTCATCGTATCAAAGATTGTGCGCATCCAAAAGTAAGCACTGGTTTCAGGCAAGACGTAAAACGTATTGTGTATCAGGATGTTTTAATTTGGCTAGGTAAGCAGTGTTTGGCTAGTTAAGGGGTTTGTACATATATTTGCGTGTTGCGGTATTATTAATACATATATATATATATATATATATATATATATATATATATATATATATATATATATATATATATATATATATATATAGGCCCTGGTCTTTATCTTTGTTGTGCAGGTAGCAGTTGAAATTGTACTTCCCTTTCAGCGCACTTATCCCTGGTTATGGGTATGCACTTTGCACTTTGTTGTACGTCGCTCTGGATAAGAGCGTCTGCCAAATGCCATTAATGTAATGTAACGTAATATCCTGCACGACAATTAATTGTATTACTGCAAATACGCTATTGACTGCTGTGCTGGCTGCTTGGTATGCACAGCTTTCAGGGCTTTGTCTTGTTGTGAATACTTTTACTGTCACTGTGATGAACCAAGAAACCTAGGACCTGTCACGTCAGACTGCCTCTGTCAAAGGCTTGTGCTGCCTGACTCCAGATTAACAGTTTCACCTGTGCAGGCTTATTCAGAGCACACCATTGTTGACTGTAGAACATGTCTTGTGGTGGAAGTGGTAGTGGTTATGACTTTGCTGTCTGGGGAAAATAACTGCTTGCTTGTTAGTTAGGGTTGTGGTTAGAATGAGCAACAAGGAAAGTTAATTTTGATGGCTTGAAAGACTTGATTATAATGACTGTCTAAATTGTCACCATTATCTATTTCTTTGGAAAGCCCTCCTTCAGAAATTGCCTTTTTTACCTCACTTATTTTTAGTCTTGAAAGATATGCTTGAACATGCTCCCAAGACTGTCTAGTTTTTCAGGTTCCTCAAATTTGCACTAACTTGTCGAGAGTGCTTTTGCAATTTGTCCCCTTGAAACCCTTAATGTTTTACATAAGGCACTTAAAGTTGACTCTGATCAGAAAAATCTCAGAAAGAATCATAAAATGGCACCCCCATACAATAAACTCTTTGGAAGGGTGGCACGAAGGCAGCCCTTACTGAGCACAAAAAAACAAAACCAAACATCTTGAGTTTGCCTAACCTCTTTGGAATTATGAATGGAAGAAAGTGCTATGGTCAGATGGGAGCAAAATCAAACATTTTGGCCACACACACCATCGACATCTTTGGTGGAAAAATTGAATGCATACAAGGAGAGGCACCTCATACCTACTGTCAAATATGGCGGTCGGTCCTTGATGTTTTGGAGATGTTTTGCTGCCAGTGGTCCAGGGGCACTATTTATGGCAACAAAGTTGGACTCCAAATATACATCACAATCCACACAGAAATGGTCAAGTAAAAACAACAACCATGTTCTGCAATGGCTATCTCACTCTCCAGACTTAAATTCCATAAAAAACCTGTGGTCTGAACTGAAGAGGGGGGTATCCCAAGGATATTAATGATTCTGAAAGGTCCAGCATGGAGCAAGGGTCAGAAATACCTCCAAATATGTTCTCTAAACTTATCACAAATGATAGGAAAAGACTCACAGCTGTCATCTTTGCTGGGGTGTTTGCACAAAGAAAAAAGTAGGGGTGTCAATAATTGTGGAACCTACTTTTTTGTTGTTGTTGATTTCCACTGCTTTAGAGCAGTGTTTCATCATTCATGCTGAAATGTTTCTGTGTTTTGTGCCCCTGCTGCTTTTAGGACAATAAATAAGTATACTCATTTTTAAAGGGTGCATTGCTGTGTGCAACATATTTATTTTTCTAAAGCTTAATATAGTCATTGGATTCAGCAGTTGAGCGTGATGGTACCAGTTTTCCGATATATATTTTAACAATATTTCATATTATTTCCCTCCCCTCTCCCAAAGGGCATGGCTCGTCACGTCCAGCCGTTTGAAGGCCCCCTATGGAAGGTAACCCATTCGTTAGTGAAGAGACATACTGCAGTGTTGGGTGGAATGGCGAAGATGCATGTACCAAGGAACAAGGAAGAAAGTTCCCAAAAACTATCAATTCATTCACACAAACACACCGTGACGCACGGTTGCGCTGAATTTCACACGGACTCAGCAGCCGTGACCATGAAGTGCAATTACTTAATGCAGAAATTTCAGTAGGACATGTATGAAATGGCAGCGTGATAATAATCCTCCTTTGTCCTGACTTTCCCTCTCTCAGAGCTCGCGGTTTTTCGGCTGGCGGTCCTACTGGGTGGTCCTTCAGGATGGAGTTCTGTCTTGGTATCCCAAACAGTAGGTCCTCTCCGTCCCGCACTGACCGATCTCGCAATTTCATGTTACACTGAAGGAGGGGGTCCCATTTCGGCTTGTCTTAAAAGTCCGCGTCCAATTGGCGCAGGCTCAGTCCTGCGGAAGGCGGCTCTCCTCCGGCATCTAATTGGCCAATCATAAGCGGGCGGCTAGAGTGCTAGGACACACGGGGCCTTGTTCTGCCTGTAGTTGGGTCAGACACGGTTCCTCAGTTTACTTCTGCATTAGTTTCTTAACACCTTATCACCAGGCCACCCGCAGGCTTCCCTCAATGACAAATGCTCTTCCCCTCTCTTCTTTGTGCCACTAGGCTAGCAGTGCATAAAATTGTCACTGGTCAGTGGTCGAGTGCATTTGCGAAACAATTGTGTCTCAGTGGAAATACTCTTTGTGTGGATCTGTTTGGGTGATGCAAAAAAAGATTCTACAATGGGCAGAAATCTGTTGAAAGAAATATCTGAGATGAAACACTTTGTGGTGTGAAATTTTTAAAGGTCTAATCTTTTTACATCTCCCCAAAGGGTGGATGCAGCTGCTAACATTCGCAGACAGGGATGCAAGCCTCTGACCCAGGCTCATTGCTTGGTAGGTGTAGACATCCCCCATTTCTGCACGTTACTATTGCCGGCAGTGCACAGATTCTTCTTTAACGTTTAAAGTTTTTTTTTTTTTTTTTTTTTTTTTTTTCGCAGCCTCCAATTGCAATGATCTGAATATAATTTATCCGTCTTTACAGTATGTTTCCAATGTTTGGTGTTCTTTTTGTTTCGGTTCAAGATCAAAGCCCGGGACAACTGCTTTTTCACCCTCAAGTGCTTTGATGACAGTGTCCACCATTTTAAAGTATCCCCAAAGAACGATCCAGAAGGGATGAGAAAAGTGAGATGTGTTCCGTTTTCATTCGCGTAACGCGTCGCCATCTGCATGTGTCAATAAGCGAAACTAACAAATTATGACTTATGATTTTTCTTTATTTATTTATTTATTTATTTTCTTTAAAAGTACACCAGAGAGCTTTTTTTTTTTGTGCCCAACAATTTTGTCACTCAAAAACAGTCCTTGCGCAAACAACAGTGCACAATGCCGTGAGCTGATTTCTGGTTACATGACATGCTGTTTAGCTTCTTCCTCTGGCTGAGCGACCCACCGTGAGCGCTGCTGGCCGTGCATGCTCCAACTCATCACATTACAGTCCATTTACCTTATTAAACTCATGTGAGCACACTTGCATGCTGCACACGGTGTAAAAATAGGCCTTGTCTTCATCACGTGCCATGCGGCCCGTGCTGAGAGACTCTTTGTGTGTGTGTTTTTAAAGAAATGGATGGAGGCCATGGAAGAGCACTCGGCCTACAGCACTCACTACTGCTCCCATGAGCAGGGCAGCGAGGAGGAGGAGGAGGATGATGTCATGTCAGTGAGCGACCTGGCCGACTCGCTACAGGTGATAGCCCGGAACCATCTCGGCGTTGCGCGTGGAACGTAGGCACTGCCTGAACCGGTGTCTCAGCTGTGAGGGTGGTGATGGTGATCCACAGCTCTGGTGTTCTCCGGGTGTGAGGTTGCTCATGGCCTGTGAGAACTGACTCCGCTATGGGAGCCTATAGCCTTAACCCCAAATTGCTCTTTGGGGGATTGGCCCCTGCCTAGTCAAATGAACAAGTGAGTCAAAAGTCTTGTGTGGGACTTTATGTGACTAATTTCCGATGTAAACTAGCCTAAATGGGCCAAGATGGATTTAATGGCTCGTCCTCTTCAGCAGACATTTTTATTTTTCTCATAATGTTTCCCTAGGATGGTAAAAACCTGTTCAAGATGGTTGGATGGAAGAGTATTGCATGAAACAGAAATACTACAGTTTTTTTTACACATTTCTTCTTTATTCATGGGAAGGGCGTTCAGTGTTTCAGTGTTTTTTTTATTTTTAAATGTATTGGTCTATTGGGTATAGATTAGCCCTTGAAAAGGCCACCACATAATTTAGTCATTCAGCCAATAGGAGGCGCATTTGTCCAACTGCCGAGTCACTGTACATGTGATGCTGCTGCCGGAGCATCGCTGAGCTAGCCTGGGCGTGTTTCTGTGTCCCGTTTGCAGAAGGCCGAAGCCTGCCAGCAGAGATTTGAGACTGAGCTGTCGGAGTTTCTCACCATGGTGAAGAAAAATGAACTGTCTGAACGTAAGGAATCTCCTACATCAGCCTTCATTCACTCTGTCTTTCAGGAATGATTACAGAAAGACGTGCATTCACAACTATTGCACTATATGCAGGTATCGACTTATGATGAAAGCTACCTAGAGAACCATCTAGCGTATTCTTACTAATTATTTGCTTACCTTTACCCAGGGCAGCTTACTGAACACAATATTAATTACAATACAAAAAGTAATTCATTAATTAAGTTATAGGACACTGATGTTTTTGCATTAAGCATTTCAACAACTGTCAACGCTGCCTTCAGTTGTACAGTTCCTCCTCTTACATCATGGGTTTTGGTATATCATCAGTTCGGTACCATAAATATAAGAAAACTGAAGGTAAACAAAGAAAAACAGAATGAGTAGGCCATCAAAAGGCCCTTTTTCTGGGAGATGGCAGAGCTCCCCTAAGTGTCCCCCCTGTGTCATTGGCAGAGCTTCCCGCGGGCGTGCTGCAGAAGATGTGCGAGATCTCCAGCGAAACCTGCACCGCCCTCCGCCACTGCATCGGCCTCATCACCAGACAGGACGGGGTGAGTTCACCCAAAACACTTTCACTTTCTGCCTCGCGGTCAGGTGTGGTTGACCAGTTCATGGGTGATGAGGCTTTGTAGATCCTAAAATAGGCAGCGTTGTCATGCTTTGTCTAACTTCTGTGTCGATGAAAGTGTGTGTTTGGTTCATGGAAGTCTGATTGATGACACATCTCCACTAATCGGACTTCTATGTCTGTGAAAGTGTGTGATTTGTTCATGGAAGTCTGATTGATGACACATCTCCACCAATCGGACTTCTATGTCTATGGAAGTGTGTGATTTGTTCAGAGAAGTCTGATTGATGGCACATACATATCCACCCTTTATGGGGTTCACGAAGCATTGTGTACAAGTAAACTAGTACACGGACTAGTGTATGTTGGAAAAGTGAATTTAGGTTCACTGACACATTTCAGATAATAAATCTCCTGTAATCAAATTAATTGATTTGCTAACAGCTTGTGTTAGCTGGAGTTAGCTATAACTCCAGCTAACACAAACTGTTGCAAAGCCTGAATGTGAAAGTGAACTCTCTGTTTGACCTTAAATATATACAGGTTATGCAGGCTTGTGTAACATCCCAACTGAACACCATGAATGTCATCACACTCGAAAAAAACATTGTAACTGTAGCTGTGCAAATTAAAATTAACACTTGCCTTTAGTCTTAAGTCAATTTATTTTTGTTGATGAAACCCGTGAATATATTTGAATAAAATGATTATCTAGTATAGCCACACATTACAAAATGGAGAGGGATTTGTCTTTGTTTTATTTGATGTGTACAGTGTATAGGGGAAGGTGTCATTCCAGTGTAAATGTGTTTGCCGGCTCAGTCTCACAGGACTGTTGTGTGAGCTGTATTAGGGCCTTCGCCCCGAGAGGGAAAAGTTGCTACTATCCCCATGTCCCTAAGGGTGGGAGAAGGGGAGGAATCAGACTTTTTGTGCCAAATATCAGCGTTTTAAGCTCTATGTCTCCCATTTCACATTCAAGAGCAGGCCAGTCAGGAAAAGTTACTAGCTAAATACTTATGTTCTTCTTGTGCCTTTTATTTTTTACAACTTAAAGGAACTGGTTAAACTCACGAAGACATTTTCATTATGCATTTGTATTCCTGGGGCTCGTTTCACGAAAGCGATTTGCAAGGATTTTAACTTGCTGATCGCAATGTCTTGTCAAAACGCAAAAATGCATGCCTTGCGAATCACAAATAAATTACTACACATAATATTCTTGCAAATATGGTGTTTTTTCTGATAGTGCTGAAACGGAAGCAGGTTCGAGAAAGAATCTTCTGTGATCATGCCCACCCTTTAGATATCTCAGGGGTTCATAAAATAATTGCTCATAATTTTTATTGCAATTTGAATAAATACTTTTTTTTTTTTTTTTGGGTTAATAAAATTCACAAGCCATGGTGGAAAAGAAGCTACATATTCCTAGTGAGAAATCTGAGTCTGGATTCTTTCCTCAAGTAATTTCAGGTCTGGTTGTTTCTCAGTGGTAGCTGCTCTGAGATAGTCTGTCAGTGAGAGGGGAACATTGCTTTGATTCTATTATTCCCGTGGCCGTGAAGGAGCTTTGACACACACACAAGTAGATCCAAAGCAAGTCAAGAGTTTCTGAGCGCACTGGATTAATGCAGGGTATGTGTCCTTCAGAACACAGGATCTCCACAATGTGTCAATGCTGTCTTTTTTGAGAGTTGTTGTGCTGCAGTTCCTTGAGTGGCTCCTCAAACGCAGCCCTTTCAACTTAGGCAGAAGTAGCCCGTTACATCACAAACTAATGGATTCTTTGTGAACACCAGCACGGGTTTCAAGGACTTAACATCTGAAACACAGTTATTTTTCGAATGCAGCCACATCATTCCACATCATTGGCAGAACCTTTTGTTCCCCTTGAAGTTTAAGATTGAGCAAATTCAAGTGACGCGTTACATCAGTCAGAGGAGCTGCATTGTGGATGAATGCGTCGTCTTCCAGGGGTGCTAGTAAATCACGTCGGTCTTTCTCTTGCGAAAATGTGTGCTCAGCTGGTAGCTGTTCCATAAAGCGACCGAGGACCATTCCGCGACAAAGCCGTCTGACCTCTGTGTGCATCGGCAAGTCAAAGTACTTTTAAACTCTTCCACCAACGAACGGAACTGTAAAATTGGAAAGAAAACGGGAAAGAATAAAATTGACTGTTCATGTCACAGAGTCCATTGTCACTTTGAGCTCTTCAATTCTAAGCTTCCTGTGCAATTGCTTTTGATGCAAAATGCAGCAATATGAGTCAGGCGTCTTTGCTGCAATCACCTGCGCAATGCTGACACAAAATACTCCCCGTGATATGACGTAGACATTCACGTGAAGGAGCAAGTGAAAACAACACCAACAGCAGCTTACTGGTATTACTGGATTTTCCTCCCCCGTTTTTTGATAAATACCATGTTAATGTTAAGCTAAAAGGCTGGTTACTGAGTGGAATTAAGGCTGTTGGGAGCGTGATGTGGATTTAAGTCGAAATGCGCCACATGTGACTACGGCCTGCGCATTGTCTGCAAAGCCTGAACACCAGTAGTCCCATGAGAAGTGTGGATTCTCTCTACCTGCACATAGCCAATTGTTTCTGGGTTGATTTCATTTAAATGTGTTTTTTTTTTTTTTTTTTTTTTGTGTACAGTGGAACCTTAACGCACATGATTTCTTAAATGCTCCATGACAATGACAGTCCACACTGCTTTTTGATTGTAACTGACTGACTGACCAACTCGTTTAGCAAGCTAGTGGCTCCTGCAGTTGTGACGTTTTGCCCGAATTTGAGCAGAGCTTCAGTTGCCTCCTTAGGCTATGCTAAGTTATGCGTATGGAGCTGTCACTCACTGATTCACTGATTAAAACTGATGGCTGTACTTAACATGCTGTACTACTAGATGGCCAGAATGTTTTATAGTTGCTTAGTACCTTTCTGTCAAATTCCACCAGTCAAATTCTTTATTTTATTTTATTAACCAGCCACTCGGTGTTTCATATCAGCTAAAACATTTTTCCAAAAATCAAAGAAAATTCTGCTTCAACATTATTTGTAATGTTTAAACTGCAACTGTTTTGCCTGTTCTCCCTCTCTGTTTCCATTCTTTATTATCCCGTAAGAAAATGCACACACGCATAAACACACACACACACACACACACACACACACACACACACACAGAATCTGTGCTGTGCTTCATATTCTCCTTAGCCAGCGAGGAAAGGGGAAGCTTCGAGGGCCTTGTGCTGACCTGTGTCGGCGCACGAGGCCAGCCGGAATTCACGAGTGAATCGCCTCTCTGATAGGCCGTGTTGAATTATGAAAATGCACTTTTTACAGCCAAAGGCCCGTGTATTGGTGCATTCATGACAGTCTTGAGACATGCTGCCGTGTTGTTTTGTTTTTTAATGAGTGAAATGAAATGAATGTGTGGAATGTCAGCGGAAGTTGTGAGGTACGTGAGCTGGAAGCGCCATGAAGGGGACGTATGTGGTGCTGATAGCGATAATCGCATTAGGGCTCTGTAGGCCTTCCTGGCTGAGTTGGGCATAATCTTTGCATACTGGTTTGCAAGTACGAATGACGCCATCAATTAATCTCGATCTCTACTTTCTGGTGCCTGTTACGTGTTTTTGGTTTGCAAATATTGTTGCCGTTCTATGGCTTGCGTAATTTCATTGGAAAGCGAATAGCAGTTAGCGTGAATGTTGGGTTGATTGGGTGCACAGGCTTGGATTGGGTGGCGGAGACACTGCCAGTACCTAGGACTGACTGCTAATAACCTTGTTTATGGCTCTTAAAGAGTTTTGATGGCCATGGCACGTGAACAACGACAAGAAAAAACTCAGTGTACACGATGTGCATACAGACTCATTGAGTTTCAGTGTGAGATGGCCACAGGGTTATGATAGCCTGCTTTATGGCTTTATATGCATGTTAGGTTAGCTATTAGCCGTATGAATCTATGATTTGTATCATGACTCTTGGTTGGCATTATTTTGCTGTAACATTTGGGGCCACTTTTGCCTATTCCTAGCCCATATTAAATTTTAAATGGAGATTTTCCATACGAAGCTAAATATAGTCCCGCTTAATCAGTGTCTGTGAATCCGGCCCGTTCAGAATGCACATTCCACTCACTTTCACTTCATCTTCTTTTACATTACCCTTGAACACTCAAGCACTTGAGGATAAGAAAGTGAAGAATTTACTCTATATATTTGCACTATGTATGTACATGAAAAGTGCACTTCAAGGTTTCTGTTCAAGTGTTTGTGTTTGTATATCTTTCCTCTCAGGTGGAAAATATTCTTATTTTAAGTTACTGATGCTTGACAAGTGAAATCTTCTTGCCCCATTAGCAAAACTTGAAATTAGTATAACTGTCTGACCTCATTGGCAATATTTTTGTCCTTTTTAGTGAAAGAAATATATAAATAATATTTAAAGTCTAAATATTAGACTGATTTATTTTTGCAGTGCCATGCCATGCTGTACACTTGTAGAATTTACCTCAGTTTTTCTATTGTTATGTTTCCTAATTTAAGTGTCTTTTCTTTCTACTTTTGCTGTGGACCAATGTAGAATTCCCAGATTCCCACATGAAAGTGCAAAGATTTTAAATGCTGTGCAGTTAGTGTAAGCATCTCACAAGCCAGCAATGGTACCCAGCCAGGCCCAGTGTTATTTCTGTACTTGCATTGAGCTGATGTTTCTCTAGGTTTACACATTGGAAGGGAAATGAGGGTGGCACAGGGAACTCTCTCTGGCTCCTCATCTCTGATGACTGGTCTCTCCTTCATCAAATATGTGTCATGTTTACACAACAATAAAATAATCATTTGTTATTCACTTGGTGCTTTTATCCCAGGGTTAGGGGCCTTGCTCAAGGGCCCAACAGCTGTATGGATCGTATGACTACGCAGAGGCTTGAACCACCAACCTTCCAGGTCCCAGTCATGTAACTTAGCCAATAAACTACATACTGCGAAATGAGAGCCTTCAGAGAAAAATACATCTCGCATACATCGCAGTGAGACGCAGTGCAGGGTGCTGGGACTATCCTGGCAGAATGCTCATCCAAAATATTTGTGCCAGGATAGTATCAATCCTCTTGCGTGTGTTTCTCTTCATCTTAAAGCGATTTTATGTGCGACTAAGAGTAAATTGAGTCTCCCAGGCTTTTCCTTGGATGGACATACTGTTTCAGTGGTGCTTTGGGCCCATGCTGTGTTTTATAGCAGGGCTCCAAACAGCCTCTGTGAGACTCCGTTATGAGTTGGCAGGAGGCGTCTGATCAGTTCTCAGCCTAGGGGAGCAAACCGTCGCAAAAACCATCCTGTTGTGTTGCTACGCCTTTAGTCTGTGACTTTGAGGACTGTACTTTGCTCATACTTAAAAAAATTTTTTTTTGCTAATTCAGCTGGGTATAAAGTATGCAGTTGGAGGTTTTTATCTGTGCCAAGCAGTCCTAACCTGAGATCGCACAAATGGCTTCAGTTTAAGGTCCCCTCTTTTTGTACGGAGGATGGAAGAGCATGCTTGTCCTACAGTAGTCCTTGGTCCTGGAACGAGCTGCAGGCTAAGCTCAAACTTGATTCTCTTATTTCATTAAACGATTTTTACGAATAATGGATGTTCTCACGGTTAGCTGCAATTATTCAAAGTAACACTGACGTGTTCATTTCACCGCCATGTGTTATGTTCTGTCATGCTGTGTGTTTTGTAATGCACTTGGAATTGTATATACCTACTTACTTACGGATAGTACTGTATTGCAATGGTCTCATGATTGTGATTTTGTAATGCTGCTATTTGACCCGGTCTTGTCTAGGTCTCATTTGTAAAAGAGGTTTTAATCTCAATGTGACTTCCTAGTCAAATAAGGTTTATATATACAGCTCAGGACCTGGTATCATGACTTATTTTGGCTTTAAATAAATTATGTTCTCATTGCAGTTTCAACATGTACTGTTGAATCCCACTGTGTGTTAAGTGTGGTGTTTGTGCTTGTGTAATCACATTGGGCCAGATGTACTAAGCTTTTTGTGATGATATTCAGGCGCAGATATTGTGCATTCTGCCCAGGAAATGTTGTATGTGTCAACTATGCACATGATCTATGCGAGTCATTGCAAGATGCGCTTCTCTCCTTAATACATATGCAGGCGGCTTGTAGCGTTGTGGTTAAGGTGCATGACTGGTGCATGACTGGGACAGGCAAGGTCGGTGGTTCAATTCCCAGTGTCGCCACAATAAGATCCGCACAGCCGTTGGGCCCTTGAGCAAGGCCCTTAACCCTGCATTGCTCCAGGGGAGGATTGTCTCCTGCTTAGTCTAATCAACTGTATGTTGCTCTGGGTAAGGGCGTCTGCCAAATGCCAATAATGTAATGTAATATGCATTTGTGATGCAACGCGGTAAATGGCATATCATATTGCAGATTTTATTTTTAATTTTTTGAATTCTTTTTTTTTATGTGAAACTATAAGATCAGGGCTACAAAATGAGGTATCACTTGTCGGGATTGGGTTTTGGAGATATGGCTTGTTAAAGTATGTGTATCTGACAGAAGTGGCTTTGTGAAATGAGCCTTCAAAGTGGTTCTTACTGTTTCTCACCTAGAAGTTGATACACTCAGCCACTGCTTTGTGTCTGGAGAGATTGTGGGCAGGTGTCAATGAGCTGCATAATATTGGCATAAGCTTTAGGTGGGAGGCGGAACACTTGAAAAACAGTGCTTTTAAATAATAATTATAAACTTTATTTATATAGCACCTTTATACAGCACATAGATTATGAAATCGTATGTCACGTTCTTATTTCTAAAGTATTGTGTTCGGCTAATTAAGGGACAGAAGCAGAAATTGTGGGGGTGCTGTGTAAGCATACGCATTTTCGCAATATTGCCTTGTCAGCTTGTTGTCCACGCATGACTGTACAGCAGCTAATCGTACCTGGATTTAGTGTTGCCAACAGTCCTGTAAAATATTAAATCATCCCCTTATTTTAAAGTAAAAGACGCGTTCTACCTAGCTAGTCTACTAATTCACATGGACACAGTTGGTTCTGTAGCTTATCTGTGAGAATGATTAGCTAGTTTTTAGCCCTCCTGTGTTGCCAGGTCAGTGGTTTTCACACCAAATTTTAAAAGGTTTAAAAAGGTGTCAAATGGAATAAAAAAAGAGTTAAAATGAAGAAAAAATGTTCAAGTATGATATCTTATGCATTTAAAACACAGAAATGAAACATTATATCTTGAGAAGATTTTGGGGTGGAAATTTGACAGGACCTGGGCACCCTGAGAGGCTCTTCTTGTCGATATATGCTTACCAATGCTGACTGTGCGTCTCCGTACAAAAATACATTTAGTTTACCAATCTGAAACAGATTTTTCATTATTCTGTACAACACAACTGCGTTACCCCCTTGGCCACTAAGCATCACGTTTAAGGGTGGATTGTGCAAATCATGGGCAGAGATATAAGTTTGGCTGACTATGTATTCCGTTGAATTCACTAAAGTTCACGCAGTTAACGAGGGTTGATTTTTGCACCAAATTTATCCGCCAAGGCACAGGCTCTGAATCTTGAAATAACTTTAAATAATAAATCAAACAGATTATTAATATTAAATATTAATTAATGATTGCAGCCAAGCAATAATTAGGGCTGGATGTTTGTCACAGGAAATATTTTGAATTTAACAATTAATGAAATTAACCTATATCTCATGACAAATCCAATGAGGTTAATGTTTTGAATGTTCTTTATTGAATATATGAAGAACGTTTACCCAAAGTTGATTGGAGTGGTCACACCTTTCTATCACAGAATGACACTGTTGCAAATCTTGGTCTACAAGTGTCATGCCTCTGGAATTGTCAAATGAAAAGAAGTCCAAAGCCTTTGAGCATTATGCAGGTATTTGAGGGCACATGTTGAATATTTCAACTTCTTAGTGTGTGGGAATGCCCTCTTGCCTTCATTTTGTCCAAGAGTGGGAATGGGAGATAGCTGTTTGAAGTGTGAAGCCTGAAGTCTCAGGCTTCAACCATAATTGTGTGTTTTACTTGAATTTCACGCTTTACTTGTTAATTTGTATTTCACATATATTGTGTTAACAGTTTGGGGTGTCGTGTTCACATCCACAGATGAGCTAGCTGTGCAAGAAATCCTTTTGAATTGATTTTGCTTTTCATGGTTGTGTGATTAGGCTAGTGTTCTTGCTAATAGTGAGGTGTGAGGGGAAAGCATGCCTTATTAGGTTCATGCCATGCTGGAAACCACATTGAGCTGCCTGTTACCCTACAGGGAAAGGGAGATAGTGAGTGACAGAGAGTAAGACAGAGGGGAGGGAGTGGGAAGGGAAAATCTCTCCACAATTACTTTGTTTAGCTGTTCAGAGGGATCGTCTCGCTAACAGAGAGAGGAGGGACATGATAGCATTGCAGCTCCAAAGTGCCTTGCTCCAAAGTGTTCAGCTCTGCCGGCCTCCGAAGGAGCAGAAGGACCGTTAACCGTGTTGTCCCCTGTGCGCTAAAGCCATACGGGAGGGACCACGGCGGCCTATGCAGTCACCAGCCAGGCAAGCTTACAGACAAGTGCCCGCTACATACTGTAAGAGTTGGTCAGTTATGTGTAAATTGTTTATTTTTAACTGCTGTTTGCAAAGTAAGGTCGATCACTTGTAATTGAGGCTTTTTTCAAATTGTGTATTTGGCCGCTACTTAGCGTATGTTCAGTGACTTATAATGTTGCCATGGTAAGGTACATGCAGTGCAGAAGAAAAACAATGGCAAGCATGTAAGGGCTTTATGCAAAATAGCAAGTCGTGCATTGGTGTTCAACTCCAAGGTTGTAAAAAACCATGCTAAGATATGCAGTCTTTATATAAACATATTAAGTCCAAGTGTGTACATAGTGTTTGGAATGTAAGATCATATTATATCTATTTTTTATCTGTATTTCATAATGTGGAGCCTGCTTCATAAAGAACCAGCTGGTTGTATCAACCACAAAAGCAACCTGGAATTAAGATTGCTTAAACATACATTTACCTTTACATCATTAGAAGAATTGTGAGCAGGTTTCATGCAGTCAGACTGAGTGTGCCATGCCTTGGAAGAAACCTTAGCTCACTGGGACAGGGGAGAAATATACTGCTTTTGAATGTGACATGGCATCCTGTTTCACACAGACACTTACTGCACGTGAAGGAGATTTCTCGAGGACCGCCAGCATGATTGCATAATCCTCATTATCCATTATTAATCTCTTGGCGGCACTTAGAGTCATGAATATAGAAGGGCGGTCTTCGGCGGAGAAGTATGAAATGGGTCTCGTGGGGCTCGGTGAAGGACCCCAGAGCAGGTTTTCGGAAGACTCCACCAGCCTGTGTGTTAAGCTTCCCCCTTCTCCACATCAGCGTCACACGGGGACATGGTGCCCCCTAGCTAACTCACAGTTGTGGGGACCTTGGAGGTTAGGGAAATACAAGTGAGGACTCCAGTTCTGAAGTGGTGACCGACAGAGTGGATGATGTCGACACATAGGGAATTGAGAAGGTGGTGCTGTCATCTATCAGAAGACAGAAGAATGTTTACACACTGATACATGGCGTTTAGTCTCAGTTTCTCTGTGTACTGTGTGTGTGTGTGTGTGTGTGTGTTGTGTGTGTGTGTAGTGAGCATGTGTGTGTGTCCTCCTGTGGTCTATATGTCTCTGTGTGCCAGTGTGAAAGGCAGGGAGATATATCTTTCATGCATTGATACTGCGGGTTTTTAAAGTCATCTCTACCTTTAATTCGATGTCTTCATCTATTACATCGAAAAATGAATTTTGTGTAGCTGAAGTAGTTCCTTAATCCTGGATGATCAGGAACCACTTGATTTTTTTTTCCTGTCACACCAGTGTTGTCTTTCACTATGTCATTGAATATCATGTAGATGGGACGTAGCCTAAGGTATTGGGCTATGTTGGATGGAAATCAATCGGCGTGCATTAGCTTAATCTTCTGGATGACTGTTTAAAGATGCTTCTAACCCACTTCATATCCCATTAGCGTAATAATAATCTCAAAAAATGTGAAGCTTCACTGGCATGAGTTATAGACCTCACAGAATAATTTGTAAATGTTTTGCTATGATCTTTTAAATCATAATCCCTCATCTTTGCCATTTGACCATTATATTCTTGCTCATAGCATTAATCGTTAATGGAACGTTCTCATCCCAGATGAGTGCTGAAGTTTACATTTCTCCTCATATCATCCTCATATTTCTCTGGCTCGGCCTGTTAGTGGTATGTTTTTATTTTTTTTATTAGCGCAGCCGCTAGCAGCGCTCCGATGTCGGGCGGCCACATTGGATTAAGGCTCACGTTGTGGCGATGATGAGCTCATTTGTTTTTATAACCGCTGTGTGACGAGCGCCATATGCCCCAGAGGCTCGTTACCCTGGCTGGCGGTACGAGCCACCAGGCTGTATCGTTCTGACGGGGACGACCGGCGTACGCTAGCGGGAGAGGGAGTTAGCCGCTGGCCGTGACGGAGCGGAAGAGGTGAGGCGCGCTTTAGAAGGACGGATGGATCGGACTGCCCCAGGACTGTGTTAGTGCACCGTGCCTGAAGAGCGGAGGTGAGACTTGAGGAGTCACTGAAGCGGCGTGGGTGACTGTTTTCCGTCTGTGATATTGTTTTCCCCATCCATGTGATTTATGGACAGTTGTTTGCTGTCTGTACCTGCTTTGAACACGTGTATTGTGCCACTTGTTGTATTAAGTAAATGAAAGTAGGTCCGCTTCAGCACCAGGGCTCAAACTAGTCTATTATGTAGCTGGGTATCTGCTGTGTGGTGGATATGTACACACATATAAATGCATGTCCATTTATATGTGAATTTAGTTGAATAGTGATTGGTCACGCTCAATATGATCTGTAAGTGCAGTTGACTGTCGCTGTTTGTGTGTCAGTCTCGGAACAGAGAGCACATTTTAGATCTAGGATTATTCATCGTTGTCTTTATTCAGCAGTTATGCAAAACAGAGGCAACTTTTTGGAAAAGAAAAATGCAAAGTCAACAGGTGTGTGTTGTGCGTATTCAAATAAATATCAAATGCAGATGTCTGGTGCATTTTGCTTTTCTAATTAAACGTATTGTGCTCTGACACCTAGAAAATTGAGAGGATAAGTTTTAGGGGTTCAGATTCAACTTTGAGGTCATAGTTCAGGTCGTTTGGATGCTAAAAGACATACTATTTCCCTATGAAGTCCTTGCTCAGTGGGTTTGCACTCTGAAGGTGCTGTATGGTGTATGGTGATAATGGCGTATGAAGCAAACGCGGGGGGCTGCAGGGTGAACTACAAGCCCACCTCAGGACAGGTGTTTTCTCTCTTTGTCCTCGCTAAACAGAGCATGGGAGCTCTCCCACTGAAGCTCTGTTTGTTTTCCTGGGGTCCTCTCAGGGGTTCTCTTGGGTAAGAACCTACAGGGGGAGTCTGTACTTCCAGTCCCGGCAGACCCACCCCCCCGAACCTACCCACGGCCCCCCATGCCCTGAAGGCCCAGCCAATGGCAGCGCAGCGCTGCTTCCTCTCCGCCGTCTGCTATTCCCCGTCGTTGTTACGGGCGTCGCCCGCAGCGGACAAAGCCCAGCGCCTCCATGTGCCTTCTCCCACCCGAATCTCGCTCACTCCCTTTCTGACACACCGGGCACGAAGGATACATGTATTTTATTTTTTTTTATTATTTTTTTTTTTGGTATCCAGGTATCTGGATAGGCAGGTTGCCACCATTCCATTGCGGTTCAGTGTGAGGCCTTTGTGCCCAGCCTTTGTGCTCAAAGACCATTCTGTTTGGTTATCTTTTCCCATCAACCATGAACCTAACCTGTTAATGAGTTGTACAGAAATCTTGTGTCGTTTTTATAAGTATTTGCCTGCATCCTGCCAGTGAATAATTGCTGTATCTTTTTGCGTATCTTTGTTGAATTCACTGAGGTGGTCTGTAATCCTCTGCTGGTACTGTTGATGCTGGTCACACAATAATGCAATTCAGACCCCAAAGAATTTTATCATGATACATTTCCGAGGATCAGAAACCATAGTTTTGGAGTATGTTGTACAATTCCAGACTGATTAGTGGAAAAATGAGCACTTAATTATTTATATGTAAGTCCAGCAATGCAGTGCACAATTGTCACAGTGTAGTATTGTGCAACTGAAATGCATTTGCGTTGCACAGTACTAGTGTAAAAATATAATAAGAAAATAAATAATTGTATAATAAGATATATCATTTTATCATAAATAATAATATATAACATAATAAATCATATTTATGTATTTATTAGTCTTTATTTAACCTGTTAAGTCCCGTGAAGATTAAAAATGAATAATTTCCGGTCTCTTCTGAAAGGTAACCCATGGGGGTTTGTTTTTCAAAAGCCATAATTACACGAAATGTTATCACTGAAAATATGTTTTGTATTTTAGTGGATACAGATGGTCATGGCTGTGACTGTTGGGCTTAGAAATACAATGGAACCAGTTTACTTCCTTTCCTTTTTTTGGCTGAGCTGAGCACTTCTTTGAAGCAAAACTACTCACAATCCATAGCACAGCCATTTGCAGCACAAATTTTTTCATTGTTGCTACCATTACTGTCTGCAAGCATTACCGTTAATGCCAGCACCTGACCTGTTTCTGCTTATACCAATACTGCAATACTGTAGTATTTTTACTCATGTATTTTATGTAAATAGTTTTTCTTCACTTTATCTTTGTCTTGACAGTTAGCACTTGATTAACAAAGGCATTTATTGTATGAATTTTATGTATGAATGAGTTTTGTGGGCTCCTAGTGGATTTGCGCCCAGGTTGGGTGGCGATTTCTGATTGGGGCGCACCTGGCGGGTGTAGGCGGTTCTCCCGAGGGAAAAACAATCTACCCCCAGGCTCACATTGCTGCATGCAGCACACAGTCACCCAAGACAGCCGATCACATTCCACTGTGGAAATCTGACAGGTGGGGTGGCTGTTCAGTGGTACCCACAATGCCGGGTCCAACGCCAGCCCGCTGGAACCGAAAGCACTGCTGGGTCACTGTGCGAATACATTGTGGGCAGCCTGTTGCCTGGTGGACCGGAAACCAGAAGGTTGATGGTTCAAGCCCCAGTGTAGCGACAGCTATTTGGCCCTTGTGCAAGGCCCTTAATCCCACGTTGCTCAAGGGGGGGATTGTAAGTTGCTTTGGATAAAAGCGTCAGCTGAAAATAACAAATTGTATTCAACCCAATCTCGTTTACTGAGGCTTCATGCAGCGCTAGGCCCTCTCAAGACAGAAGGCACAATAATGAGCCAGATGGCCCTAATGGCCTATTCGCATCTTAAAACTTTTAGTCCATTAAATATTTATTGGTTCATAAGAGAGTGGAGAGTGTCTGTGGGACAGTACTTGCAAATGAGTCCGTCGCTCAGCTCCTGTTAACAACAGGGGAAGACTCGCGCCTCTGACTACACTTACGGCATCAAGGTGCCATTTGCGGTGTAGACGCAGACGGTCACTGATTCTACCCCACCCAAGGTGATGGCTGTGCTCAGGTCCCAACAGTAGAAATGTTGTTGTCATGAGAACGCCATTGAGGATGGTGTTCGATCTGCTAGTGTTGTGTACTGTTGATAAAATGGCCGTATTATTTCAGAGTTGCATTTTTTTGGTGTGAAATGCCAGGAGTCCGGCACATCATAAAGTGAAAATGTGACTCTATCTTGACACTAGCCTAGATGCAGGCAGTAATCAGCTCAGTTTCGCACAATAAAATTTACGTAATATAACATTATGTGATGGTGAGAGCAGGCCATTCAGCCCAGCAGAGCTCGCCTATTCCCTACCTCAAACTGTTTTACCTGTTCTCACCATTCTCTCAATCAGACGCACAAGGCGGTGGGGTAAACCCAGGGAGATCAAAGTCAGATTCTAGATTTTTCTGTCCTTTGATGTATTTTTCAGGTTAGTACGCAAAGGCAGCCTGTAAGCTTTGCGTTTTAATATGACTTACTTTTCCGAATAGGCCTTACCTTCACGTTTAGCATGGACAGCAGCACCCCCGTCTGGAGAAGGAGAAGGAGAAAAATAAAGCAAGAACTCATTAAAAATAACATATATTAGTCACTTAGCAGACACTTTTCATCCAATGTGACTTACGAGAAGTGCATACATTCCTCAACAAGTAAAAAGGGAAGTCCATAAATGAAAAAACACTCATAAACATAAAGAATAGGCAGAGTCATATAGTTCTTTTTTAGGTTATAAAAGAGGTGAGGGGAAGGGTAAATCAGGAGGGAAGACCAAGGTATTGGGTGCTTTTCATCTGCGAACAGAGAACAGGCGTGAACGTGCAGTCAGGCTACCTGGTGGAAGTCGTGTAGAATCATTGTTTCACTTAGATACTTTTGATGCAGAGAACTTTGACTTTTACCAAAATGTTTACATTTATGACGTTCTGGGAAATACTGTATTTCAGTTTGTGTTGGGATGAAAAATGTTCCTACACGTCGTTAGTAGCATATTTGTTAGTCGATTTTCTGAAATGTAATCGATACGTTCCGAACTACATGCTGAACAATGTTGAAATTACCGCTGAAGCGTTGAGACGGCTTGCTGTCACAGGTGCGGAACGTGAAGTTGGAGCAGGAGCTGGAGAAGAATAAGATCCTGTCGGAGGCCTTGCAGACGCTGGCCACGGAACACCACGAGCTGGAGCAGTCTGTGGCCAAGGGCTCCACCCCGCGAAGCGTGCTCAGTGACGATGAGTTCTACGACGCCGTCTCGGGTGAGAAGCTGCTCAACTTTCTCAACTTCTCTAATGCATATCGGGGTAGTGTTATGTGTGAGTGTGTGTGGGTGCGTGCGTGCGTGCGTGCGTGTGTGCGTGGGTGTGTGCGTGTGTGCGTGTGTGCGTGTGTGCGTGTGTGCGTGTGTGCGTGTGTGCGTGTGTGCGCGTGCGCGCGTGCGTGCGTGCGTGCGTGCGTGTGGGTGTGTGCGTGTGTGCGTGCGTGCGTGTGTGTGTGCGTGTCCGTATGTGCATGTGTGCATGTGTGCGCCTGTGTGAGACTGGTGTGGGGGTGTGTGAGACTGGTGTGTATGTGTGTGGGTGTTTGTGTGTGTCTGGTATCATCTTATTTTTAATAGCAATAGACTTTTCTTGTTTAGTTTTTTCTGATTGTGAAAGTTGAAAGGTCAAGTGTTCAGCATCTCCTGGGTAACGTTACTGTTACTTTAACTACGTTAATCCTCTCAGTTAACCCAGCAGAAGAAGGAATAGGGCTTGGTTTTTAATCTGCCCCTATCTGGTGTGCCATGTAGAAGGGTTGTCTTACCAAGGGAGAGGGAGATAGAGTTTCAGCCATGCCAACATTGTGTTTTTCACGTGTGCATTTGTTTTCCATTCATTTTGCTGTCGAGCGATGCCCCATGAAATGCCAAGGGAAAGTCATGTACAGTATTTCGCAATAGCTTGATAAAATATACATAGTCTTGCAGCTTAACAGGGTGTTGCGTAGTTACGTTATTATTTTGGAACCCTTACAGAAGTTACCAGTTATCAGAAAATATCTAATGTTCTTACATACTCTGAACTTTATTGCATGTTCATATTTTTTGCATAAAATCCTAAATATTTTTCCAGACAAAAGAAAATCAACTGTGATTGTAGGAGCTGACATAAAGAAGGAATCAAAAATAAAATCAGGAAAGTATTCATGAGAGAAATAAAATTGCATAAAGAATGCAAAAATACTTACAATATATTGTATTATACAGTATATATTATATTAAATACACAATGGCGGAATATTCTATCATTATAATAATAATTGTTAACATGATGAAGACTTATATTATAATGAAGGTCGTTAAAGGTACTTGTTATTATGGCCAGTGAAGGTGTAGTAGCAATTTAGTGGTAGCATGAATGACAGGGTTGGGGGTGGGGGGGTGTGCAGACTTTGTTGTTGGGAGCCGAGCACGGCAGCCTTTAAAAGGCAACAATATCCCCGGATCGGATGTCGCGGGCCGTCCGTCGGGGGGGAAGGTGTCGGTTGTTGTCAGGATGCGCGGGGGACCGCCACAGACTCTTCCCTGACATGCTCCCTACCGGCCGCCCCGCGCAGATTCCGGCTCGGAGCACTCCCTGAGCGGGTTCGAGACGGTGGCCAGCCGGTCCTTTGAGGGCGAGTCGGTCCAGTTGAGCAGCGACCGCAGCAGTCCGGTCAGCATGTTGCAGGAGGACCGCCCCGGCGACGAGGAAGAGCCCCAGGCCAACGGGGTGAAGAGGCACAGGTGAGCGACCGCGCCTCCGTCCAGGGGAGGAAAACGCAAAGGAAAGCGAAGGATTAGAGACACTTTTAGCACAACTACGCGAAGCCCTAGCGGCCCTCTTTCGCCTGGCTTTTCTTCCTTTTCTCCCCTTGAATCGTAATTGAAAATGCGCTGAGCCGTTTGTGGGTTTGTCGCGGGTCGTGTTTGGTGAACTCGTATCGATTGCTTCTTTTCGCAGGGATAAAAGTATACTGTCTCAGCGCGGGGGACACTGTTTCCCAAGCGGCCAATGAGCCGTAGGCAGTTTGTATAGAGAGGGGCGCTGTCGCTTCATGGTGTGTAATGGATATCACGTCTCTAGTGTCACCGTCCCTATGTTTAGTTTGGGCAGGTGTTTGCTTACCGCCCGCATTCATCGGGTAACTGCATCCCCCTCCGGGGTCCAATGTTTGTTTCTCCCTCCATCCCTCCTCCTCTCTTTCTCTCTCTCTCTCCCTCTCTCCTTCTCTCTCTCTGTCTCTCTCTCTCTCTCTACCCCCTCAGGTTTACGCTTTGCCTTTGTACCTAAAGTGTGGCAAAAAAATAATCTATTTCCTTTCAGAAGATAGCATCTTCCCTTTTTGTTTTGCCTTTCAGTCAGTCAAGTAGACTGTGAATAATTTATGAGCGCTGGTTAGCCTCGAGGTTGAGAGAGGAGAAACTCAAAAAGTGTGTATCAAAAAGGTGTTTTTTAGTGCAGGTTTCCTGCAAGGCCAATACAGGTTACTGTGTACCTGCTTTTGCAATCCAGAGGTGTCTGGGACTCTGGCCTGTGCTATGGGATGGAGGGGAAAGCCATTTGCCAGGACAATAATTTTAATGATTCTTACTATATTTTTAGTCTTCATTTCTCTCTTAACTTTATTGGCATTGAACCCTTCTGCTGTGCAAGCTTAACTCATTGCTTCTGGTAATCAGTGTTGACCTGAACATTATTATCGATTTTGGATTAATTGGTCAGCCATTGGCATCGACTAAGGGATAGATGCAAACAAAGGTTTGTTGACTTTTTTGTGTTTATCTTATCATTGCTGTCTTAGGAAATGCCACACTGTACTCTGTGTCAATGTTGGCTAATTGTACAAGCATGTGTCCCAGGGGTGAAAGATACGACATTGAGATATGAGAGCTCTCTCTCTAGTGGAAAAAAAAACATTGGGGTGGGAGGGATTACAAACACCATAGAAAATCACGCACATTCTGGCCTCGGATACCACCTGCGTGTTGACACGTGAGCTTTGACCTCGGCTGAGGAAGCCGCAATGGCCCAGGGCCACTTGACACGTTCTGCTTCTCAGGAGACATAAAACTGTTGTTGTATTATCAAATAATAGCTTTCTTTACTTGGAAAAGGCCTAGAACCTTCTTCCTGTTGCTATTGCATTAAAGTTGAAGTGAATGGTCAGGCTTTGGGCATTGTGTGTTAAGGAGTGGTCCAGAGGCACTCCTTCTCCCTTGTGTTCAGGTCCCTTCAGCCTCATGCCATTTAGGCCCGGGCCTCCGTCCAGCCCTGCGTCAGAGCCTCAACCCACCCAAGGCTTGTGTTGCAGGCAGCCCAGACTATCCTGAATAAAAAATGACCCTGCAGTTTAGAGCTGCGTCTGTCAGGGGATTGGAAAGCCAAGGAACATGTCACTCAACGAAGTTGGCGTGAGGCTGTTTTCATTTACAGCCCCCTCCAAAAGTATTGGAACAGCAAGGTCAATTCCTTTGTTTTTGCTATCCATTACATTACATTACATTAATGGCATTTGGCAGACGCTCTTATCCAGAGCGACGTACAACAAAGTGCATACCCGTAACTAGGGATAAGTGCGCTGAAAGACCCTAGAGGGAAGTACAATTTCAACTGCTACCTGCACAACAAAGTTAAGGTCCAGGGCCTATTTGAATTTTTATTTTTTATTTTTTGTTTAACAAATAAACAAACAAACAAACAAATAAACAAACAAAGCAAAAGTATGACGAAACCCCTTAACTAGCCAAACACTGCTTACCTAGCCAAACCAAAACTACTGATACACAAAAAAGTAAATCACCGAAAGACAATTAAGGTTCACAGGGAGGTAGGGAGGGACGGGGAGAGGTGCTGCTTGAAGAGGTGCGTCTTCAGTTTGCGCTTGAAGGTGGGAAGAGATTCTACAGTTCTGACCTTAACGGGGAGTTTGTTCCACCATCGTGGAGCCGGAACAGACAGTAGTCGTGAGCGTGAGGTGGAAGTTTGGAGAGGGGGAGGTGCCAAGCGGCCTGTGGAGGCTGAACGAAGAGGTCTGGCAGGGGAGTAGGGTCTGATGATTTTTTGTAGGTAAGTTGGGGAAGACCCCGTAACTGCTTGGAAGGCTAGCACCAATGTTTTGAAATTGATGCGAGCCATAACAGGCAGCCAATGGAGGGAAGTAAGCAGGGAGGTTAAAGACCAGACGAGCTGCTGCATTCTGGATAAGTTGGAGGGGTCTGATGGCAGACGCTGGGAGGCCAGCCAAGAGGGAATTGCAGTAGTCCAGGCGGGACAGAACCATCGCTTGGACCAGGAGCTGGGTCGAGTAGGGGGTGAGAAAGGGGCGGATTCTCCATATGTTGTATAGGAAGAACCTGCATGCGAACCTGCATGCGGTCACTGCCGCAATGTTCTTGGAGAGGGACAGTCTGCTGTCCATCACCACGCCGAGGTTCCTTGCACAGGACACACTATACACTCAAGACAATTGAGTTTGAGGTCAAAAGATGTACATAAGATCCAAATATCAGCTTTTATTTACTGGTATGTTCATCTAGATTTGTTAAAACAACTTTGAGCATATCACCTTTTGTATCAGACCACCCCGTTTTTAGGTGAGCAAAAGTATTGGAACATGTGTCAGACAGGTGTTTCTTGTTGCCCAGATGTGTCCTGTTTGATTGGTTAAACAATAAATAGTTCTGAATGTCTACTCTTGGTTTTAGCCTTTTGTTTTGCCTGTGAAGACTGCATTTGTATTAGAAATTATAAACCAACATGAAGACCAGAGAGCTCTCTTTGGGCGAAAAGCAAGCCATTTTGAAGCTTAGAGAATGTGGAAAGCGTGTACAACAACTTGGAATGTCTTGAAAAATAAAGAAACCACTGGCATACTGAACAACAGACATTGAACAGGTCGGCAAGGGCAACAACAGCAATTGATGACAGAAACATTGTGAGAGCTGTGAAGAAAAATCACAAAACATCAGTCAGCGATATCACAAACAATCTCAACAGGGCAGAGGTGAAGGTATCTCAATAAACTGTTTGAAGAAGACTTTGAGAGCAGCAATATGGAGACTATACAACAAGATGCAAACAACTCTTCAGTAGTAAGAGTCAGAAGGCAAGATTACAATTAGCAAAGTACAGTGATGAGCCACAAAAGTACTGGAAGTTTTATGGACTGATGAGACCAAGATTAACCTCTCCCAACGTGATGGAAAGGCCAAAGTGTGGAGAAAGAAGGGATCTGCTCATCATCCAAAACATACAAGCTCATCTGTGAAGCAGGGTGGAGGAAGTGTCATGGCTTGGGCTTGCATGGCTGCTTCTGGAGTAGGCTCACTAATCTTTATTGATGATGTAACTCATGTTGGTAGCAGCAAGATGAATACAGAAGTCTCCAAAAACATTCTGTCTGCCAACTTATGGAGAAATACGTCCAAACTAATTGGGAGGAACTTTATTATGCAGCAAGACAATGACCCAAAACACACTACCAATACTTTTGGAGGGGACTGTATGTGTTTGTGCCAGTTTTTTTTGTCCATTTTATCTCCCAATTTGGAATGGCCAATTGTAGTTATCAGCGCTATCAGTAGTACTATCATCGGGAGCGGGCAAGTGTGTGCCGCCACCTTCTTTTCACACCACAGTTTGGCAGTCAGGCTCTTTCAGATGTCAGTCATAGACAGCCTCTTCCTGTGCAGCTTTAATAGGCAGAACTGCAGTAGGCCAATCAACCAGCAAGGGACATATTCGATCATATTCGATGTAACTCTCGACTCACCGCTGAGGCTAGAGCCAATTGGCCCTGTGAGGCTGTCAGCCTTTTCTATTATTTTGTTGGTTTAGTAAATGCACACTGCAAAGAATGTACAAATTGATGATGTAAAAACTGGTATTCATAAAATATTCTCGAATTAATCGGTCCACAGCTCTGGAAACCTAACATTGTCATACACGCTACTGTAGTTTAGAGTGGCATGAAGTGTATTTTCATACCACTCTACATTGTATATATTACAATGTTAACTATCCCTATAACGTAGCTAATTGATTAACTTGATGCTGCCTTCTTTTAAATGCAGTGAGGAATCTGATGTCTGCTTTTTGACATCCCCATCTGCAACCAATCTTAAGTGTTACTCCGTGAGAGTGATGATATTGGCCGTATACTCGTGACTCCTGTTAGTTAGCGTGTTTCCAGCAGGATTACAAATTAATTTAGCTCTGTTATTTTCCTTTTATTATTTTTGAGGGCTACA
The DNA here is from genome assembly GCF_963514075.1 of Conger conger. NCBI lineage: Eukaryota > Metazoa > Chordata > Actinopteri > Anguilliformes > Congridae > Conger > Conger conger. The sequence goes on along the minus strand of NC_083763.1, from coordinate 27,271,602 downwards.
CTGGGTGGAAAATGAAATTGTGGGTACACTGTCCCTGTTACGGTCTGACCTGGTTCAGGTCATAGCACTGATCTAGTTCCTTTTCCCAGAATTCCTTTTCCCAGAATTCCTCATTCCTTTGTGTGTGTGTGTGTGTGTGTGTGTGTGTGTGTGTGTGTGTATATCCTTCAGGACAAGCCTGCCAGCCCCAATGTTTTCCAGGAATGACTTCAGCATCTGGAGCATCCTGAGGAAGTGCATTGGAATGGTGAGATCTCATCACATGACCGCGTCTTCCGCCCACGTTTCACTGCTTCAGATTACGTGCTTCCAAAGGAACTTCAGTAACCAAGCATTACTTTTGTTATTCTTCTTCTTGGTAAAATGTAGTGTCCTCTCTGTAATCTGCACAGTAAGCATTGCTCTTCTCCTGACAGATGTGTATTGAGTCACTTTAGCACTGTGTCCACTGTGTCTTTCGGTTTCTTATACAGTTTAGGATGGGGGCACCCATCTAGAGGCCCTCTGGAAAAATTGTGAAAAATCAGTTCCTCCCTTTCAAATGGAGACTTTCTGTACTGAATCTCATGAAGAATTCATATATTGTGCCCAAATAAAAAACGATGAGTCATGTCCTCATTTTGAAAAGGCTCTCATGGTAGCAACCTGTTGGATTTGAATTTGGTTGCCCCGGTTTTGGCCTTTCACACTTCCTGATATCTCGCATACGTGGTCTGAGATTCACTTCCTCCTGAAAAAAAATAAGGAAATATATTTGTGATGCATCATACATTTTCTGACAAAGGAGAAGTGACGACTCTCCCTTTTTCCCATCCTTTCTCAGGAGCTGTCTAAGATCACCATGCCAGTCATCTTCAACGAGCCGCTCAGCTTCCTGCAACGGCTGACTGAGTACATGGAGCACACGTACCTGATCCACCAGGCCAACACCGTGTCCGACTCCATTGAGAGGATGAAGGTGCCAGGAAACTCTCCTGTCCCGCCTGAAATATCAACCCTTTTTCTTCCCTCTTGCCTCTGTTTAACCCTTTCGGTCCCAAGCGTAACTACCGTAAAATCCAAAGTGCCATATGGCACTCTCGAGCTTATACCTTTTCAGCCAATCAAAATGACTGCTACACTATTGTTTTGAAACCCTATTAAAAACCTGACAAAATTTTCTCAACTCTCTACTTTTTCTCCACTCATTTGGGTGGAGCCCCTTCATATTGGGCATATTGAGTGTAATCTAACGGTCGGCTGCCGCGTGTGCGTTTGCAGTGCGTGGCGGCTTTCGCGGTGTCCGCCGTGGCCTCGCAGTGGGAGAGGACTGGCAAGCCTTTCAACCCCCTCCTGGGAGAGACCTACGAGCTTGTCAGGTGTGTTTAAGGTGTACGCTAAACAGAGTTGACCGACTGCAAGCATAGATGACGTGTACACTTCCCTGGACATGTTGAGAGGGATTTCTTTCACCATGTGGCTCAGACAATATAACACAACATTAGTTATTTTTCAGGGACCATCGGTTTTAAATTTATCAATTATTATTATTTTCTTTTATTTTTTTATTTTTTTTATCCTGATAGTGTGACATGTATCTTAGACCGGTATGGACTATACATTGCGTCTTTGGGATGGAGGTACTTAATCTCCACGGCCCCTATTATGTCCATAATGTGTTTGGCTGTAATTGGTGTCATAGGTTTGGATTCGTATGAACTTTCCGGATAGCTCAAATGTCAATCGACTAATTGAGGGGGGCAATTCATTCATACAGTAAGGTGTGCAAAAAGTCAACATTTTGTTTCCTTGTGATGAAAGCTGTTTTGGGTTTCTTTATTTTTTATATTTATTTGTATCTTTTTTGAGGATATATTTTTACTTTTGGTTGTAAAAGGTTTGACTCCTGTGTTTAAATATCCTGTGGACAGTCTGAACAACAGACTTCCCGGATTACTCTATTTAATGCACTTCAGATCAGATAAGGCGTAATTTCATTAAGTTCAGACATTCTACACGCCAAGGTTATAGCTATAAATATCGCCATTAAGCTTTGATATATCCTGGGGTAGTGGCACATGGAAACCATTTTGAAGTGTGATGTCATTGTATAATGGTTCTGCAAAAGAGTCCTGTGAAGGATATACATATTGTATCAAGGCTTATGGTCTGTGTATTGTAGACCTAAGTCAGTTAAGTAATTGTTTTGGATTCAAATACTTTTCTGTGCTCGATTGATCTTGCCTGTGAAACCAAGAGGACCTGAAGGCAGAGCTTGCTCTTTTTAAGAGCAGAAAAGCATTTGAATCCTAAAACAGTTACGTAATTAAGCCAGGTCTAGTGCATCGGTCAGCCTTGCCTGGCTTGTTGACCTACAGGTGTCTACTGACACAGGCAGCAGGTTAGGGACTACAGGTGAAAATGAGCTCATTCGCTAACTCTGGCACATTCACATTGATGCGGAAACTGAGAACCCTGAGATTAATGTGCATACTCTGATTAATAAAATAAAAATGTATTAATTCTCCTCTGTCAGGGAGGACCTGGGCTTCAGGCTGATCTCAGAGCAGGTCAGCCACCACCCGCCCGTCAGCGCCTTCCACGCCGAGGGCCTGAACAACGACTTTGTGTTTCACGGCTCCATCTACCCCAAGCTCAAGTTCTGGGGCAAGAGCGTGGAGGCAGAGCCCAGAGGGATCATCACTCTGGAGCTGCCCAAGTGAGACTCTGCACGTTACATATCGCACATTACTCATTACATTACCATATGTTATCTTTATTTAAATGTTTTTTGCAGATGTCAGATGGCTAGCACATGCCTAGTGGCTAAGGTACATGACTGGGAACCGGAAGGATGGTGGTTCAATAAAAACATATTTAAGGTTTAACAGTCACTACATAAGACAACCCAAAAACAACAGAGGCAAGTTAAGAGACAACAGTCATAACATAAGAAATACAACACATACAAGTCTAACAGACACTGCTTGAAATGGAGTCATTACATTAATGGCATTTGGCAGATGCTCTTATCCAGAGCGACGTACAGTTGATTAGACTAAGCAGGAGACAGTCTTCCCCTGGAGCAATGCAGGGTTAAGGGCCTTGCTCAAGGGCCCAATGGCTGTGCGGATCATATTGTGGCTACACCGGGGATCGAACCACCGACCTTGCGGGTCCCAGTCATGTACCTTAACCGCTACGCTACAGGCCGAGTCGAGTGGTGAAAGCACAGCAGCGATCTGCGTTTGTAAACACGCTTTGTATTCCCTAGGTATAATGAAGCGTACACATGGACAAATCCAACCTGCTGTGTCCACAACATCATAGTGGGCCAGCTGTGGATCGAGCAGTACGGCACCATGGAGGTCGTCAACCACAAGTAAGAGATCCGCAAATGTGTAGGACTAGAGCAAAGATCTTTGTTTTATCTCATTTATCTTTCACGCTTATCTTATTTTAACGAGGGAAGATTCTGGATTCTGCCAGCTTTTCATTGACACAATTACCGATGAGCCTTTTTTTTATCGCTTTTTTATTACTTTTTTATTTTTTATTTTAATATATGTATTTTTTTTTTAACAGAACCGGAGAAAGATGCTGCCTGAATTTCAAACCTTGCGGCCTTTTTGGAAAAGAGTTGCACAAAGTGGAAGGCTACATCCTGGACAAAAGGTAGGCGGCCGGTGTGACGAAGGCCAGTCCGTCCGTTCGGTAAGCGCCGCTGTCAGACGCTGTGCGATACCCTCCCCTTCCTCCACCCGCCAGTCATTTCCCGCAGCGCCGCTTGACTGAGAGGCTTTATTTTTTGGATGCAGCAAGAAGAAGGTGTGTGCCCTGTACGGGAAGTGGACGGAGTGCATGTACACCGTGGACCCTGCCACGCTGGACGCACACAGGAGGAGCGACAAGAAGAACGCGGAGGAGAAGAGAGGAAGATCGGTACAGTGTGCCCTGCCAGAGCCCCCTCTACACCCCCCTTTAGTCTCCCGCTTTCCTTTTCCTTTCCTTTTGGGGCATGTAATGTTACAAGTATAGCTGTGTAAATATGTTATCTGTCTAGTCATACCTTTTTTTGTTACAATGTTAATTGTTATTTGTTAGGTGAACGTTACACTGGTGGATTGTTAACGGGCCTTCATGGTTGATGGCACATTTTTCTATTCCTCAGAGCAACTCTGGTGTTCACCTACATTACTCTGGATAAGTGCAATGCTAAGTGATTGTAATGTCATTTAAATTAATGAGACTGCAAAATTAAAGCGAAATTCAGTTTGAGACTTGCTTATGGAGACAACTGGGGTAGAGTCACCAAGATAAAGACCTGAAATGGTCTGAGGGGTGACTCATTTCAGCTCCGTTAATTTCTTATTAGACCCCAAATATTTAACATCTAAGGGCAGAGAGGGGAGGGGTAGGTGCCTGCTGGTGTATAAGAGCAGGGTGGGTTAGGTTCAACAGAGACGCCAATGAGCCAGAGGCTGCCATGTTCAGTGAGAGCCCAAATTCAACCGTCTATGGTGTAAGATCACAAAGTGATTACTATGTGATCTTAAGTGAACATTTTAGTGCTGATGTAGAATTTTGGGGGGAAAAAATACTCTCCAAAGGGTTAAGGATAGGGGAGGGCATAGCGATATGTCACCTTGGGATGTGAGGAATGGCTAAAGTTTTTTGGGAATTTTGCCTGTAACCCCGAAGAACACAGGTTCAAAATACAATTACATTATTGGCATTTGGCAGGCGCTCTTATCCAGAGTTAAGGGCCTTGCTCAAGGGCCCAACGGCTGTGCGGATCTTATTGTGGCTACACCGGGATTAGACCCACCGACCTTGCGTGTCCCAGTCATTTACCTTAACCACTACGCTACAGGCCGCCCTATTTAATTACCTTAAACCACCCTACAGTCATACTAGTTCAGTAAAATGTCAGTGAGGTAGGTAAATTTAGGATGTGTAAGTAAGCGAATGACGTTCCAGGGCTCGGAGGAGCAGGAGGAGGTGCCCCTTACAGACGCAGAGACTGTCCAGATCATCCCCGGCAGCCAGCTGCTGTGGAGGATATCGCCCAGGCCCGCCAACTCCACCCAGGTCAGAGAGACAGTTAACCCAGCTTTTCATCGCCACAGTGCCAGATGCTCTGCTTTCAGTAGGGATGCACCCAGTCCAGCATTCAGATCTGGCCAAAAAGCCTGTTTTTCTGCTGGGGGTTGGGTATTGGTGACACTAGTGTGACTGTGTTTCTCTGTAACCCTCTCTGCATTCCCCCATCTGAATAAGGTGGAAGGGCATGCATTTGCAAGGGGGGATTGGCTGCTGGCCTTAAATACATTTGGCTCAAGAATATTGACACCCTTAATAGAAATGTAGAAAAAAGGCTGCATATAATAAACAATACAGATAATAATCTATATGTTATGTGAAAACTATATACTTTAATGTCAATAACAATAACTTCCTCATTTTTCAATAATTCTTACATACATTTTTTTCTGAAAACCAACGTGTCAAAATGATCAGCACCCCTTACAATTATTGTAATTAAAATCAAACAAAGTGAAATTGTCCATTGTAAAGGAACTATCTTGTCATTCCATCACTTTGTTATTTTGCTGTAGTATAAGAATGAGGTAACAAGCATGCAAAATCGCTTTTGTCATCCATCAGCATGGGAAAAGCCAAATAACTGTCCATTTAGAAGAGATGGTAATTGACTGTGAAAAGTCTCAAGATGCCTGGTATTGAATACTGTTCTGCTGCTCCCTGGTCATAGATGTATAGCTTCACCTCGTTCGCCATGCAGCTGAACGAGCTGGATGAAGACATGGAGGGCCTCGTTCCCAAAACAGACTGCAGGTTACGGCCCGACATCCGCGCCATGGAGAACGGGGACATAGGTAATGCGAAATTAACAAGCTTTGTTCCTACGTATAACATTTTATGCAATGTTTTGTACATTACAGCTGCTGAAATGTTGCTTTTTTAAAGTGTGAGATCACAAATATGATTCAAATGTTCTTAACTGAACATTGTAATGCTCATATAACAATGATGAGTAAGCAATTCTAGAGTTTTAGAACACCCTACTCTTGAAAGGGTCGAAAGCTGAGGTTCTCTTCCTCCACACTTGTGTAACATGACGTAGCGGTGTCATTGTTTCGCACTGATGAACACCACATAATTAGTGCCTAATTATTTGAGTCCCAAACAGCTATTTAGCCGACCACAGGGAGTTTGCTAAAGTGGGGGACAGCTGGCATTGACCTCTCTGGGGTCATTAAGGGGTCATTTAAGTTGGCTAGGGTTTCTCAGGGTACCACTGCATCAGTTACCTGCATTAGTTCCTCTTCCCAACATGCACCCACCAGCTTCTATTTATCATCAGTGAGAAATGCGTGTCGCTAATCTGTACTAGCGCTCTCTTGTAGTACTGCGTTGGCAAAACACACCCATTGGCTCACAGGGAGTATATCAGTAAGGAGTGCGCTCCTTTCAGTTTGGCATTGCCCCCCCCCCCCCCTCTGTCCCCAGTCCCTGAAAGGGTACAATGTCCTCCCGCTTTCTTTCAGATCTCGCCAGCGAGGAGAAGAAGCGTCTGGAGGAGAAACAGCGAGCGGCGCGCAAGATCCGCGCCAAGTCCGACGAGGAGTGGAAGACGAGGTCAGTGGGAGAAAGAGAGCCTTCTCCCAGCCATGAATAATTCAGGGTGCTCAGGCGGTGGCACCAGCGGTGGCTGTTCTGTTTTGCTGCTTTGTGCCCACCTGCGGCTTAGGTGGAATTAAAGCCTCGCTCCGCTTCCCCAGCTGCCAGAAGAAAATAAACATCCTCTTTGAACTAGTCAGACTTTTGGGCTTGGTGAATTTAATTTAGTCTGACTGCATGCAAAGATATCCATCCAGATCCATTTTCTATCTCTGTGCACGGTCTGGAGTTCTTCACTTGCATTTTTAAGGTTATTATTCCACGGTTTCTTTATTATGCAAGTAATTCTGGTGCTGGTGTTTGGCTTATGCTGTGCCTGTGCTAATAAGTCTCCTTTTCTTTCTGTTTTCCTCTGTTGCCCTTTGTGTCACGAGAAGAAACCCAGCTCTTGGCCCCAGGTTTGAGTTGCTTGCCGCTTGCCGGTTTTCACTGATTGCTTTTCTGTGTTGTAGCACCATCTAGAGGCATTCTCTAGTGCTGCATATGATGCATTAGTTGGGCTGATACAAAAACAAACCTTTGCTGATTTCTGCAGTTCAATGAATGGCAGATTATTAACAGTACCAATCTGATATTTCTAATTGACATCGTCAATCCTCAATAAGCTCAGTAGTCTGAGCTGGCCCTTTACCCCTTTAGGGTATATAGTACTCAATGTAGTGAGAATGGGAAAAGCTTCAAAATAATTTGTAAACGGTAGCAGAACTGCATGTGTATGACATGAGCATTTTAGATGAGACAATTTTTATTTGAATTCCCATTCTGTATTTTAATTATTTAGATTGCTAATATTCCATCAGTGTTAATTGTTGTGGTTCTGTCCTTGTGCATATTATTGAAGTGCAGGCTGATCCCCTATTATTTCTTCATAACTGATGCATCTGTGCAGGACACTGTAGTTCAGTGCTATTTAACCCATACTCAAGCTTCTTGAATTGGTATTAGCAGCTAACATGAAGATGAGATTTGATGCATGGCTCCTGCTGAGGTTTGATCATGTCGCACATGCCGTACCAGGTAGTGTTGATGACTGGAGATCAGACAGAGTGAAATACAATGATGACATTCCTGCTAATGCTAAAACAGAAAGAGAGCGACAGAGGGATAGCCCTTTGGGTAATTCAAAGCATGATTCGAGGGCAGTCTCATCTGTAGGATGCTCTCAGAGACATTTATTCACAGCCGTTCCAACAATATTTGGCTCTGTCCTATTTAATTTACATTTACAAAAAACTTATTACAAATAATACAGCAGGCCCCAATGAGATCCTAGAGAGACATTTAGCTATTGCCATTTCAACCATACAATTAACCCGTTCAGGCCCGTTGCCCGATATGTAGCGGCACCACCCAAATCCCAAGGTGTTTTGGCTTTGGTTGAGAAAATGTAGAACATTTAGTAGGGTTTTAATTGGGGTCATTTTGATTAGTTGAAAAGGTATAAAGTCGACAATGCCATATGGCAACTTGGGATTTTATGGTAGTTAGGCTTGAGTTCCATATGGCACTCTTGGTACTGAAAGGGTTAAAGACGAAGAGTGTCCTAATCACTCAGGCCTGTCCAATTTAATTAACATGTACCAAAAAGAATTCTAAAACATATTACCCATGAAGCTGCAGGCCCCAATGGCATATATCCTAGAGAAACTGATACTTTTATGCACTTTCTAAAAAGTAGAGAAATGCCAGATGACAGGAAGCAAGTTAGTATCATACCACCATATACTGTAAGCAGGGGATCATTCTGATCCAGCATCTCATGCAAAACCCTGGAATCAATCATTATGGAATTGTTTCTTGAATAAAATATGGACAGCCAAAATGGTTTTTGCAGGAGAAAATCATCCCAAATACACCCCTCTTGGCTTCTTTAAGAAGGCTATAAAGTGATATCACTGAAGTCAGATTTATGATATAATATTTTATCCTTCTGAAAAGCATTAGATAAAGTAGCAGATAAAGCAGATTTCAAGAGAATCCAGATATTTGATATGTAAAAGCTGACAAATGATATAAAAATAGACCATTTTAAGATGGGTATATTCGTGGAAGTAAAGAAAATAATTTAAAAACATGTAATTTAAGAAAAGATATGGCGTGTAGTAGTTTATCAAAGTCTTTCAGGGTGGGGCATTTTGCATGTGTGCATGTACTAAAGGTGTGATTGGCATGCCCTTTCTCCACAGGTGGTTTCACCAGGGACTCAACCCCCACCTGAACTCCCAGGACTGGCTGTACTCCAACGGATACTGGGACAGAAACTATTCCGAGCTGCCGGATATCTACTGATTTACTATACATTCCATTTCAGCTCTATTCCACTTCCAAGACTCTCCATTTTTAAGCGTTTTGTTACTCTAATACTTCAAAAATATTTTTCGGACCTAAAATTTGAGGTGTGCAAACAAGAAACGGAGACATGGCTTGACGTGACTTAACGAACGTGGCAATAACTAGTGCATTTTTAATACTTGACACCTTTCAACACGCATTAAAATGATATTATATGTGTCTTTTTATTTGAAATTTTAACATGTATTAACTTATTCTAGGTCTGCTACAGGACGCTCCATTCCACGCTGTTGCCCCCTAAACCAATGAGGCAAGATATGCCTCTTTTAGCCTTTCATATTATTGTCCTGATGCAGCATTTGCTCATCAAAAAAAGGAACAAGTTGATTTTCTCTGTTGCCGTTTATCTGGGGGCTCTGTTATGGAAGCAGAAGTTCTTACTTTACCCTTTTAATGTTTAATGTTTAAGGTGCAGTGCAGTTTTTTGCTTTGAATGTGGCTTGTCATTTTGTGTTTCGCCTTCCACTACAGTCAAGCTTCAGGAATAAATAAGCCATTTACTGTAGGTGATCTCTGCTACCTATTTAAGGAAATGTACAGCTATTTTGTGTAAAAAAAACTTTAAAAAAAGGCTTATAATAATACTTGCCGTTACATCAACATGGGTACGATGTATAACCCTTGAAGCTCAGTGGTTGCATTTCAGAAGAAGTGCTGAAGTTGCATCAGTGATGCTCTTTCACGTGTTTATATGTTGAGTATGCCTTAGAGATAATGGGAATAGGGTGTTCATGGATGTTTTATTTGGGACTGGGAGAGCAATGCAAACACTTGTTTCTCCTAAAACAGAGCTGTACACCATCTCCAGATTAAGACACTTTGGGACGTTTCTGTATTGAAGATATATAATTGCACCATGTAGGGTTGGGGCTTTGGTTTAGTCTGGGGAATTTACGCAGAAGTGCAGAGTTGCGGTTCGTGATGAGGTTTGTTTTTGTCTGATGTTCTCAGGAATCGCTTCTTAAGCTTTGGTTTAACACAGAACACAAAACTGATAATCACAGTATTTTACGGACATGGACTTCAGATCACTTTGCTTAAATCGTTTATGGAGGTGGTGCTGTTGGTGGCTGTTGGTGGTTATAGCTCTATACTGCAAATGGAGAATAACCTCTGTTGGAAAAAGTTACATGATGTAAGGTGCTGGTCAGAAAAAAAAAACAGGACATTGTGTGTGAGTGTGTGTGCAAGTCTGTGTGTATGTGTGTGTGTGTATGAAAGAAACCTGCTGTTAATAACATGACCCAATAATCTGAAAACCCACAGTCACATCAACTATGCAAGAAGGGCACAGGAAGTAAACACAAGGTCATGTGTCTTAACTCTTTAGGTGCTGTGACCTGAGAACATTCCATTACTCCAATGTGAAAAGGTACCATAACTTAAAAAGGTGTAGAACTTTAGGAGGTTTAAAATGTGTAGTACAGAGACATGCAAGCTCTGTTTGCTCGTTTTAAATTCTATGTTGTACGTTAAGAATCTTGAATATAGATTTCTACTGCTGCTAAATAAAAGCTTAAAAATGAATGTGTATGTGTTAATTCTCACTGAATTCTTACATCTGTCTACTCCATTGGTTCTTTGTTTCAATGTCAGAAACATGCACGAGCCATTTTCTGATAAACTGAAAGATTATTCAAAGGCAAAATTCACATCCTCATGTTGTTTCTTCTACTTCTGAACCATACACTTTCCAGTTGTCAATTATCCTTTGTAACCTAAGAGAAGTCAGTTATGCACTTCATTTGCATCTGCCAAATCACTAACTAATGTATATTAAGGCATAGGCAAAGAGCAGAGATCATGCCAAGTTATTTGTGTCACAGCCAATTCATTACATAAAGCTTCAACCAAATGTCAGATTTCCTAGCGGGTGCAAGAGGGAGCTAGTGCTTCATGTAGCAAGTACGTTTTGAGGGTATAGCCTCATATGTAGCACAAACTCAGAATTAGTACAGTACAGGGTTTGGTTAACAAAATGTTTGAATATGCGAGTTTTCAAATTTACGCAGAAGATGGTGATTTGGCTGTCGTGGATTGTGGGGAGCTCATTCCACCATTGTGAGATCACAGAAAAGACAAATAAGAAAAGCAACCATTTTGAGAAGGGATGACAAGGTGACCAGAGCTTGTGGAGCATAGTGATCTGGCTGGACAACTGACGAATTTGATAAATAAGAGAGTGCAATTTCTCTTGCAACCCCATAAACTAGATCCAGGGATTTTGTCATACTTTTAATCTAAACCAATTGGACTTCTTCCAACCTTGGCACATGTGAGCTACTTTACCCACATCCACGTCATATTTATTGAGCGGCATGACTTTTTTTTTCATGCTATAACATTGCCTTACACAACCAACAAGTCAACAGGGCTTCCTGTTATCTAGCTTGCTTTTAGTACGAGTGCTCTGAAAACATTTGAGGGGAGAAATAAGCGAAGTTGCTTAATCTTGATTCATTTTTGTTGTGCAATGCCTAGTCTGAATGTTTGATCTGAGTTTTGTGAGCCAGGCGAGCTGCGCAGGAAAGCATTTATGCAATTACAGAATCGTCGAATGTAGCTACCACAGCACTCAATGGACTGCGCCCGTCATGCACTGCAAGTCTCTCCAAAATTAATCGAAAGCACATGAGAAAATTGGTGAATTTTGGTGCAAGATCCGTGTGAGTGGTTTTTCCACAAGGCCCATTGTTTTTCTTAATGGCCTCTTGTTGCTTATGATTGTTAGGTTTCAACACGTGTCCATCACATTCCTAGAAACAGTTCCCCTTTGATGTCGGTATCGTTATCTTCGTCCACTATCTGAGCACAAAGACAAATGTCTGTTCAACATATCGGGTATCTGTTAGTTGCTGTAATCCCCAGAACGGTTCAATCGGTTCCATGGCAGCACCACCTTGCGGTTGCTTTCCTTCCACATGATAATGACGTCACATATCCATTCGGAATTTCCGCTTGTTGAAGACCTAAAGGCCTCGTTACCCTCAGTTAACCAGAAACATCACGTCAGCTTGTGTGAACTGACAGGCTCCTATAGCAAATAAAACCTGAAAGGTAAATGAGTATGGACGACGACGTGCTTACAACTCTGAAAATACTGATAATCGGGGAAAGCGGTGTTGGAAAGTCAAGGTGAGATACTTTGCGTTGCTAACTATTGTTTATCCAGCTGACTCACTACAATTCTATCTCGAAGATCCTTTACAGCTAATGTTGACGTTAGCAAAGTTATCTAACGTTATCGGTAGCCTAAAATATGGTTCTGGCCTGTCTTGTTCAGGTTCAGCCAAGCTTGGTTAGCTTTAGTTTAGCTATCTGTGATGATGTTAATATTCATTAATATCTCCGAGATTTGTAATGTTAACTTACTGTCTCACATTAATGTTTTCATATTGCCTTGCTGGCCAAATACCTGTCTTATGATCCATAGACAGTGCGAATATAGGCATAGTTTACTTGCATAAGTTACTTGTGGACTAACGTTAGTTACTAATTTCGTAACTATCAATACAAGATATTCTAGCTAATAGTTTAGCTTGTAAACTAGCTAGATATTGTGCTAGATATTGTGCCAGATGTAGTTGTTTATAGATGAGCAACTGCCAGTTGGCTGTGTCGCCAGCAACGTTAACAAAACGGATACAAGAGTTGGGACCCTAAGGATCATGCACGTTAACAAAGCCCGAGGCTAGCTAGCTAACTGAAACGATAACAATCTAACAAATGGATATGGCCTCAGTAGCTAGCTTAGCCAGATATTTTGGAACTATCGAAGTAGCTCAAGGTAACTAGAAAATTTAGGTACGTAGCTTCATGTTTGCTTTCAGTTTCGGAAATTTATCTTGCAAATGTTAGCTGGAAGAAGCAGTAATTTAACATTTTGTATTTTGCCAACTCAGAGGTGACTAAGTAAGTGAGCTTGCTAGCTAACATTTCAGCGAAAATGTTTTAACCAGCTATTGCTGGTAGCTTCATGTTATTTAACTAGTATAGAACGAGCCAAGTACATTAATCTGTGAATCCATTCTTGCTTCGTCACCATGTACTGCGTGGAGCATGTAACACGAGACTGTAATATACTAGGGCAGGTGGCCAGAAGTGACAGTGCAACCATTTAGGCATTGGGTAACTAACGAGGTGCAGTAAACAACAATGTTTATTAAGAGTGCTAAATGTCTGCGATGCCCAATCGCTGATTTTGTATTTAATCTATAGTAAAACTCAGTAGTCCACATTGTAGGCCTATTATCCATGATTGTGAGTTGGTAAAGCGGACTGTACTGATGACGTGTTTATAGCTATTTAGTTATTGATAATACATTGTACACTCTGGCAATGTATGGTCTGATGTGTAATCTGCTTCCAGAAGGGTATTGATTACAGATAATTTTCTTGGATTTGCAGCAGAATCGTTTTGTTTTTATTTATGAATGAGCAATTGCCTATAAGCATGCCTTGGTGGACATTATAAATTATAGTCGTACATATTTGATGCAAATAACCATCCCGAGCAAGTAACAAGTAGAGATTACATTAATACAATTACAGTAGCAACAATCTGGCTGAGCATTCAACAGTTCTCTTTGTGTTTCTGTGGAGAACACCTATTGAGAAACACACTAAATGAACAAGTCACTTTAGTGTATGGGGCCAGCAGGAGTTCAGCAGGAGGAATAGGCCAACTGCCACCTCGCTTGTGTGAGAAATGCAGTTGAGGGGTGTGGCTTTCCTGTTTTACTGACATGAAAACAAGGGCTACTCACGTTGAAGTGCTATGGACTAATAAAAGATGGGACATGAACACATTGTCCTTCTATAACGTGTAATATCAAAGAAAAGTGCATTCTGTACAATGGGGAGAAGAGAAAATGCCTTTAGTTAACCTTGTCCCCTGTCTCTTTGTTCTATTGTCGTAGAGGCTGACAGGAAAGAACAAGAGCTTTGCTGTCCGTATGCTAAGTAATTTACAGTTCATTTTAGTACTTTCCTTTGTTGGTATCACACACGTATCTTCCTCTATTGATTTCATATGGAATGTATGGCTCTTGGTATAGCTAACGTGATTTGCCTTTCTAACTACAAAGTCTAGATGTGACATCATATGACTTGTATGTCCAGGCAATGGTGATTATTTACACTTTTTAAATCAGGAGCTGGGCTGGGCGAGAACAACAGGATGAGTTCAGTAGAGCCCGCATACTGGAATTCAATATCCACCATTCAATGTGTATCAGGTTCCAGTGTGCAGACTCTGCTGAATTGATTCTGATTCTCGTATCATGTGTTCTGGATACAAGCATCTGCTGGGTGGCTCATTCTGTTAAAGCACTGATCAAGGGCATGGGCAGGCCCTGCAGGCCCTACAGTCTGGTACCCAGTCCGGAATGGCAGCTCAACACGCCTTTGGCTCTGACTTCGCCCCGGGGGACAAGACGGTTCCAGTCAGCTGGGATGGGAGTGACTCATCTCTTACCGGTGACCTCTGCTGATCCGTCGAGCCATCGCTAGTGTTCATGAAGTATCTTCCTCTGACTCACGTGTGCGAGCTCGAGTTGGAACTGCTGTTGCGAAGCGCCGGCTGACTTCACGTTCATTTGAGGAGAGCGTGTGGTTGTCCACCCTCTCGCAAATCAACAGCGGAGCTTATGACAATTAATGCTCATGAAAATATTATTAAGAATTCCAGATAGGGCTCTATGCTAACATTTATTTTCCAAGGAGTGCATGTGCTCCTATGTTTAAAAATTTTGGAGCACACTATTGTACTCCTGAAATTTTTTTCCCCCCAGAGTTGGCACGCATCAAATGTCAGGAGCAGATGCTCCTAAAATAGGAGCAGTGTGGAGCCCAGCCATGGATAGAGAGAAAAATCTTGACAAAACTGAGGAAATTACTTTTCTTACTTCTGCTCTTATGATGGTGAAATCTGATTAACAAAATGGCTGTTATTGGTGCCCTGCTCCTAAAACCATTTGGTGACTAACACTCTCTGGATGGGGACTGCTGTCTTCATATAAAAAAAATAAAAAAAAAACCTTCCTTTGCAGAAAAGGAAATGCTTACTCATGGGGTGGAATGATCACTTCATACCTGCAAGTAGTAATGATGACATTACCCTTGCCTTTGACGGACATAAGGGCACCTGAGTCATGCCAAGAACATGTGTCCCACACTATTACAAAACCGCTAAGACCCTTCATGGTTGAAACTCAGTTGTGTTTCCATCATTTCTTAATGGCCTTCTGTGTGTGTGTGTGTGTGTGTGTGTGTGTGTGTGTGTGTGTGTGTGTGTGTGTGTGTGTGTGTGTGTGTGTGTGTGTCTGTGTCTGTGTCTGTGTCTGTGTCTGTGTCTGTGTGTGTGTGTGTGTGTCCATCTGTTAACACATCACGCACACAAACAAGCGGATATAGGGCCGTACCACTCATTTTATTTTATTGTCTGTTTGTGTGAAATCTACCAGGCTCAGCTGGGTGAATTATCAGGTTTAACCAAACGAGACCACAGTGAGAGAGAAACTGTGGCAGGTATTATCACTCCTTAATGTACTGCACTGCACAATGTCCTGGCTGCTAGGTGAAATGCTACTGAAACCTCAACATTTTGTGTGCTTTATTGCCCCGACTGAATGCCGGCTTTCATTCGATTGTGTTCTTAATTCAAGGCCTCCTTTTCTTGCTGGAAGGCACTGAGATTTAGGCTATGTCCTGAATGAAGGGGGAAAGGTCCTAAAACAGGCTTAACCTTGATGCTTATTCATGTGATTGGCTAGACATTCAGGGACAACATGTTCAATGAAAGGTATGCTAAATAGTTACTTTTTTTGTCTGAAGTGCTTTGGGTGGAATTTGTACTTGTGTGTTCTGCAAGATGTGTTATTCTTGTTTTGGAGAGCTTTGAGAGCAATGGCATTTCTTTTTTTTTGTTATGAAACATGCAGTCTAACTGTGAAATCTATGAAAATTAATATGAAAGAAATATAATTTCCTGGAAATAAAACCAGGCAGTAGGCCTAGTTGTAATTAGTATAGCCTATATTATTTAACCCTCAACAGATTTTATTAGTTTAATAACCTGTCAGTTTACATTGTGAAACGGTCTGGTGTAAAGTAGCTATTGTATTTCTTTATGGTGATAGTGTAGGTCTATGCATTAGCGAAGCACCATTGCAGCTATTCCTTTAATGTAGTCTAATACCCAGGTATGGGTCCCTATTCTGTTCTTACTGCTGAGTGGCAAATGTCATTTCTATACATTTATGTGGATTCTGGAGATCTGGTCTCCAGGTAAAAGCAGACTTCACTGAGGCATTATAATGGATGTGTGTTGCTCTGAAGATTATTACAGGGGCTGTGTTTGTGGGTCAGTGTATTCGTTTAACTGAATTCAGTTAGCATGCACTTGCCAGGTAGCAGGTAGACTGAAATACATATTTGAGATGTTGATTTCTTTCTATACAGTGAAAATCTTTCAAATTCTCAGTCTTGAAGGGAACATTCCCTGTGAATTGAACTGTGGATTGTGAACTTGATACTTGCCTTGATAAAAAAATAAAAAAAAAAGTTTGTTTGCATAATTTTGGATACTTTTTCATAATGTGTCCAAAGGTCATGGCAGCAGTGGCCCACCTGTGATTATGAGAAGAAAATCTGTTCCAGTCCCTGTCCAGAGTCTATAGTCCAGGATTACTGTCCAGAATTTCTGAGTCTTTTTTTCTCTGACCATTTATTTCCAAAACACTTCAGTTAAAATAACATGCATATTACAGTTTTATACCTTAAGCAGTGTTTCTATGAAAATATTTGTGTCCATTTTAAAAAGCACACATTTCTTTGTTTATTTCTTGGAGACCCCCCCCCCCTTTTAAATGTATATATAATATATGCATTCATTTGTCAATATGTTTGCTCAGTCAAAGTCAAAAGGGTATTGATTACTTCTTGAGATTTGAGTGTCTTAAATCAACACTTTTTTTTTTCTGCTTTTCTGCAGTCTACTCTTGAGATTTACAGATGATACGTTTGACCCAGAACTTGCTGCCACCATTGGTGAGTAATGAACATACCATAAGACGTAGAACACACACATACATATGCGTATACTCAAGCAAAATAACGACATTCCTTATCAGAGTGACGATTTCGTGACTAGGGTTGAAGCTACACGGTATCATAGCAACCACCAGCTGAGACCCCAGGACCTGAAGTGAGTTAGATCCAGGGTGAGTTTACGAGCTTGTTTGGACCGCCTCTCACGCAGCCCAGACCGTACAGCCCTTCGAGGAACATTTTATGGAGAGCGTTCAGATGGTATGGATGCGTCCTGCTCCTCAGGCGACAGATTTCTGGCTGGATTTTAAAAGCACCAGCTCCGGGGACACACATTTCTGGACTCACCTCAGCTCTGGGAGGTGAATCTGTGTGTTCCCTGTCCTTCAAACATACACAGTCTGCTGAGAGAGGAGGGCTGGAAGCTGTGGCCATCTTGCATGTTCAGGTCTTGGAATATTTTGGCCAGATGGGTTAAAGTCTCGAGCAACTAAAGCCAGCTTGACTCCCCAGGTGAGAGTTAAAGTGAGAAATGGAGAGAGAAAAATTGAACACTAACAACTAAGAATTATGGTACCTCAGAACCTCATTTATCAAAGGAACAGTCAACTGAACAGGGTGTGGATGCAGAAGTGACATAAGCAATTGCACTTTTTCATTATCCTTTTTTATAGTACTTACTGTAGATTTTCCTTGTTATTATTACTAATGCCAAAAGTGAGCATTAAACAGAAAGAGTCACACCTTCCATTGATTAAAAACTGGAAATGCACCTCGAGCTGTAACTGTGTCTGAAACATCTGAAATCAATGAATTGGGAGAAAGTTTCCAAGGTAAATGTATCATGAAACAAAAAGTAACTGTTACCGTCATGATATCTAGCTGGCTATCCAAAAGTACTTGCAAGCAAGTGCGTCTCTCCTCTTTTGTTGTTAGTAGCAGGGCGGACTGTAGCGTAGTGGTTAAGGTAAATGACTGGGACACGCAAGGTCGATTGCTCAATCCCCGGTGTAGCCTCAATAGGGTCCACACAGCCATTGGGCCCTTGAGCAGGGCCCTTAACCCTGCATTGCTCCAGGGGAGGATTGTCTCCTGCTTGGTCTAATCAACTGTACTTCGCTCTGGATAAGAACGTCTGCCAAATTCCATTAATGTAATGTCGCACAACTAGTTGCCGGCTAGGTTTTTGGGTGAACCTGCCCATTCAATATATTTATCCACTTATGAATAGCCATATGAATAAACACCTTAAGATAAATAATACTGCATTTCATAGTAAAGCTAGTTGCCTGATATGGCCTTAACTTATAGTATAGCTCGGGAAAGCAGAACAAAAAGCAGCCTGCTCTTCAGACCCTGTGAATGACATCAGAACATTCAACACCGTTTTAGAAGATGAGAGAATTCTCAACTGACATTCTGGAAAGTCTTGAAAGACGTTACGCCGGTATTTTGTGAGGTAACCTTGGAACTGTCAACAGTTAACACGATTTATAAATTAGTGGACCATTCTATCGGTGCAATTAAAGAATATCAGAAAATCTTTACTCATCGCCTGGAAATCCTATATTGTACTTTTTACAATTAGATCTATATAAATCCTTCCACACAATGTAGGCTTTGTTGAAATAATGTTACCAGCAGGTTTTTAGGGACCTAGATGTAATAAAAATATTTTTTCTGGTAGGCAGGCAATTCTGTTATTTAAGTTGGCCAGCTATGCTTCTTTGCCAAACAGATGTCCCTGCAGAAGTCCAGCTCATTCCGCTTTGACACGAGTCCTTATTTCTGCTAGAAAACTCTATTGCCCCAACACGGATGATTTCCCTTTCTCTGGCTCAACTAAAGTCATGCGGTGTGAAGGGATATCTTGTTAACACTGATAATGAGGAATTTCCCATTGCTATTGTACAGTTAGCTACTAGCTTAAAGAGATTTTAGGCCTTTAAAAAAAAAAAGCCTGTGTTGCCCAGCCATCTAAAGGGAAAGCTTCAATTTTATTTTGCCGTTTCATCCCATGAAATAGAGCTAAAGTTGATAAACTGTGTTACCGAAAAGGGCATTTGATGTTGTCAACACCATGTCTTTTTTATTGTTTGGCAGATAAACGGCACACGATTTTACAGGGAAGTGACACGTATTATTTTGGATGTTTCAAAACCCTGTCAAGCCAAGGAAGTGTTGTGCTGGCAGATAAAATTGTGTGTGATGCAAAGCAAATTTGAAAATGTACCATCACATAATAGGGAGCATATGCTTAATATGTCCACCCCGTAAGATTACATTGGGTATCCACCGATACGTCTTGCATTATGTAGTTCTGTGGCCTTTTCTGTTCTGTGCCCTTTTTGCCATCTTTGGGTGGTTTCCTGTTGCTCAGAAAATCTATGAAACCTGGTATCGATTTGTTAGATCCTTTTTATTGTTCGAGCAGACCTAGTACCTGCTACCGAATGTACACTAAATGAACCAGTCGCTCTGTGAAGACCAACAGCACTCGGGGTTGACCACCCTGTGTTTTTGAAAGATTTAGTTTCATTGTTCAAAAAATTAAATTTTATAGACAAAATGCCCTCTGACCCGTTCAGCTGAGATGTGTTGAAAAGCAGAGTTGTTGGTACCGTTCTAACATTTTCTCATTCGTTCTTGCAAATAACTTTGTCAAATTAAACTCTCACCGACATTGTACCATGTAAGTCAGTTTATTGTGCATCGACTAAAGTACTGTGTTTTCTGTCTTGACTAAGTTTTAATGCAGTCCTAATACTGCAAATAGTGAAGAAATTGTTTACTGTGAATAATGCTGTGTCCTTGTGATTGCAGGTGTGGATTTCAAAGTAAAAACTATTTCGGTGGACGGTAACAAGGCAAAGCTCGCAATATGGGTACGTGTTTTTTTTTGTTTTTTCTTTCTCCATAATATTAGGCAGAGGGTATGTGGGTACTCCTCACAGAAACCTGAATGACCGCATCTGCTGTGCAGTTAGAAATATCAATGAAGATGTTCTGCCATCCTTTGACTTAGAAAAATCTGCTATTTGAATGATTATACATTGTGTGTGCTATTTCTACTGCTATTTGCATAATTATAGGTTATATTTCACTGCATAATGTCCAGCAGAAATGTTTCAATGTTTCTTTTCAGAGAGCCAAGTAGGCGCTTCTGTGAGACGTTTTAACTGCACGAGCGGTCAAATGAATCAGGCGCATTTTCAACATGTCAGGGTGTTTCTCAGGACTTGGAGGCAGACTTGAGAGATGGATGCTATTACTATGAAATATGGAGACAATACGGCGAGTGAAAACGGCATCTGTGCGTGTGTGTGGGGGGGATTCTGCAACTCCAATGCAATCCAGCGTCTGTAAACAAACTCTCCCAACTCTCCAGTAGATGGCGAACTTGCACAATAGTTCACTGAGCGTCAATGAAAAGATGGAGCAGAAGTTGCTGCTGTTCCTTTGGCGATTGAACCACATTTTCCTGTCTGTGTTTCAACTGTTTTGTGTGTGTGTGTGTGTGTGTGTGTGTGCAGGACACAGCTGGCCAAGAGCGCTTCAGAACGCTGACACCTAGCTACTATCGTGGTGCACAGGGAGTCATCTTGGGTGAGTAAAAGCTTATGTTATTTAAAGGTGCTTTTAATAAATAGGCGTCATAAAAAGCACAGCAATGGGTTTTCAGGCTGTGAGCTTCCTTGCTTGTCCCATCTGACCCAATGAAGCCCTTCTGATGACAAATGTCTCTTCCTGGCCCCTATATATGCATGTATATGTGCACACTGTTATAATTTCACTTGAATGCATTGCATCGAAGCAAATTCTGAGCTAAATGCAGTGAATTAGTATGCCTGTGCTGACTGGCACAGTATCAGAATGCATGCATGTCCTCTAATTGTTAAATACTTAACTTAAATAAAATTAAATAAATTAAATACTTAATACATAATATGTATGGTGTACAGAGAGTGGTATGGTGCGTGTGCAGCTTGTGGTGATGTGGGTTTGGTGTATGTGTGGTGTGTGGTGAATAGAAGGGTGTGGTGTATGTTGTGTGCAGTGAACGTTCAGGGAAGGTGTATGTGTAGACTTTGGTGGCTTCCTGGCTGGAAAGGGAGAACATTTTTCTGTCTCCTTATCTCTTAGTGTACGATGTTACGAGACGCGACACTTTTGCAAAGCTTGATAACTGGCTAAATGAGCTGGAGACATACTGTACAAGGAATGACCTCGTGAAAATGCTGGTTGGAAACAAGATTGATAAGGTGAGTGCACTCCTTACATTGACTGTAAACCTTGCCCCAACAAAGATAAAACACCAGGTTTTTCACCAGACATGTTTTCCCCAGCCAGACTTTAAATATTTACTTGTTTTTGCTACCACCCCCCACCCCCAACCACCACCAACGCTACCACCCAAGTGCCATGATACCAACACAAGTGATTGCATTTCTCTAGTATTGTCTAGCAACTGAACACATTTCCCATCCTGATCCACACATTATCCCCATAGTGCTCTAACGTCAGTTGTTGTTTGACAGTTATGATTTGAATCTGTGGGATTCTCCCTCACACGCTTGCGTGCCCTTTCCAGTTCCCCTTGTTTGACAGACAGCAGATCTTGCAAAAGGCTTCCTTCTCTTTGTTTTAGGAAAACCATGAGCTCGACAGGAACGAAGGCCTCAAGTTTGCAAGAAAACATTCCATGCTTTTTATAGGTAAGACAGGAGAATTACCCCTTGTGAATTACTGCAGGCAATTATACAGAGGAAGCTGCTTTTTGAATTACTGTCATGCTTGTTGGGGAACGTCTGCTGTTGGATTGATGTTCTATTTTTAACACGTTTACCCTGAACTAATGCCTTTTAGGTTTGCTGTGATACCCCTTGCTGTTAGAATGGCGGATTTAAAAAAACTATTTGGGACTTGTTGTAGAAGTTGTTGATTTATCTTTTTTCCACACCATATTGGAACTAAAAAGGTGTGGAGGGGGAAGTGAGTATACGTACTGAGAATCAAAAAGAAATCAGAAACTTTCTATGCATGCATTCTCTTCAAATGTGAATTGTAGTGATATTGAGATCACAGCTGATGAGATGATGTTATCTTCTGAGCTTTGAGCTTGGTGAAGGAGACATACAGTGTAGTCTAAGTATTCGGACCGTGGTACATCTTCTTTTATTTTGACTCTGTACTGCACATGGACGTTGGATTTGAAATTAATCAATGAATAGCGAGGTTAAAATGCAGACTGCCACCTTTAATTTGAGGGTATTTACATCCATATTGGGTGATCTGTGTAGGAATTACACAATCGCATATGTCTGACTTTTTTTGTTTTTATTATTTCTCAGCGTCATAATGGCTTCCTTAACTTTCATTGGTACACCTCTGGTCTTCGTGTTGACAAACATCAATAACATACTCTAAATGCAATCAAAAGCCTGGAATCAAGGCTTGATACTGAAAACTTTATTATACCTGAACTAAGGAAGCGATTAAATACACCTGACTAATCGGAAACAGCTGAGAAGCCAACTGTCCAATTACTTTTGGTCTTGTAATTGAGGGACTGTGTGTAAAAAGGGATTTCATTCCTACATAGATTCTCTGATATGGATGTAAATGACCTCAAACAAATTAAAGGGGGCAGTCAGCATTTTAACCCCATATTCACTGCTTTATTTCAAATCCAATATGCTGGAGTAGAGCCAAAAGAACAGAAAATGTACAACTGTGCAAATACTTAGGGACGGCGCTGGTCTTGGAAAACCCCCCAGTGTTTCTGCCTCTACTACATGGCCTGGCAAGCTGTTCCATACCGCAACTACTCTGTGTGAAGAAATACTTCCTGATGTCTGTGCAGAATTTATCTTCTGCTTATTTCCATTTATGCCCCCTAATTTTACTGAAAGAAATCAACCTGGAGAATCTGTTCAGTTTGAGGCTTTTAACAATCAGGCTGCCCCTCCTTTTCCTCAGCTTGAAGAGATTAAGTATCTGAAAGGACCGTTTTGCCCAAAAATGAAATCAGCGTATGTTTCCACTTACCCAAAGTAGTATCTGTCCATCCAGATAGTTTCACTGAAATGTGACGTCTAAATATTCACCATGGTGAAACAGACCTTGTAAGTGTGGCCTCAAAGTGCCAGAAATGTACATTAGAAAAATTCAACAGCAGCCTCTCTCCAAATATAATTCCAGTTACAAACATCCACAGACCTTAATCTGTGTGTTGTTTCATTTTATAACTACCCGGACAAAGGCAACTGTGCTAGTATGTCCCTTGAGTGGTGGGAACGTAACGTTGCAGAAAGCTACCGTTCGTTGTAGTTTCAATAAAACTTAGCAACTTTATTAAGCTTGTAAATTTGTTGAAATATTAACAGGTGGAATTTATTTAGTACAAAAAAATTTGAAACTCTTCTTTTATTAATACTCAATACTTTTCTCTGTATATCTCAGCGTTCTTTTGGCATTTTGGTTAAGGCAACATGCTGTGGTGTATGGATGCTCTGACCTGTGTCGGTGCCAGACTGTGGCTGGTAGCCCCTTAGGGTGACGCACAATAGCAGTTGCTTCACCAAGAATACATTACGTCGCATGTACATTACATTACATTCTAGGCATTTGGCAGACACTGTTATCCAGAGCCACGTACAACAAAATGCATACCCATAACCAGGGACATGTGCACTGAAAGACCCTAGAGGCGAGTACAGTTCCAAGTGCTAGGAATGACCACAAAGATAAGAACTTGGACCTTGTAGATTCATCTGGGAAAAACAAAAGGCTCGGGGTCCGTATTTCATTGGATTCCCCCACCCACACATCAATCGGGCGACCACGGACTACATGCCAAAGCCGTGTACGAACGGCCTTCCTCCGACGCAGTTCGACGTGAGCTCGGCTGTGGCCTGCGGTGTGAATAGAGGCAGGCTGGCGACACCGCTCGTTTGGGAGGGCAACCGCAGATGTCTACACCCTCCCGAATTGGCAGCGAGGTTCATGCCTGTACGCAGCTGCGGTCGTAAATAGTTGGGCATTCCACATTAGGGTGGCTGTCGTTGTACCCAAGTTGCATTTCCTTTTACCTGAACCTTAACCATTTGTGTGGCCATTTTATTCTTATTTTCTTCCCAGTTTAGTTTATAATTTATAATAAAATGCAAGTTTGGTAACACTTTACTTGAAGCCTTTGACATAAGGCTGACATAACACTGCCATACACGACAACAGCTATTGCGAGATGACATGACTGCTCACGTCAAATGACATAACACAGTCATTACTTTTTTCAATAAATTTTATGACCAATGTTATGTCATATTTTGACATGACTACTTGGGTCAATTGCCAAATGTAGGTGCTAGCAAAGGTTCATCAGAAGTTTTTATACAAGACCATAACCTGGAGTACCTGAAAGTTGTGCTGGTGTAGTATCCTTAATGTTGCCAAAACAACAAAAGAAATTGTGTTGTCTGCTACACCCTGTTGCTGCCCCTCCCCCCTTTGGCTACAGAGGCTAGTGCGAAAACCCGGGACGGAGTGCAGTGCGCGTTCGAGGAGCTGGTGGAGAAGATCATCCAGACCCCGGGCCTGTGGGAGAGCGAGACGCAGAGCCGGGGCGTGCAGCTGTCCGACCAGGACGGCCAGGCCAGGGGGGGGTGCGGGGGGTACTGCTCTGTGCTGTAGACCCCGCGGTGGGAGGACCTGCTCAAACACACACATTATGGCAAATTTAAGGAACAGAAACACAATAAAGAAAAGAAAAAAAAACCGACAAGGAAAGCATCGTTTTTTTAGACTGTTTGAACGGCCTCCGAAGTGTAAATAGTCGTTGCACGTTTCTGCGGCTGTGTTCATAGGGACATTCGTACACTATCCCCCTGTATCATGGCAGCCCTCAGTGGTTGTTAAACACCCCCCCCCCACCCTTATACCGCCAAACAATGTTTGCTGAGCACATCTGCTCCACCCCCCTGTAGCCAGCCCCCCCCGCACAGCTGCCCTCACCATGGTGATGGCGGACGAACGTCATGTAGGTGTTCCTCCCCGAAGCGGAGAGGGCGAAGATTCAGAGGCTGTAGTGTGAACAGTCAATGGCATTTATCCATCCATGCTGCCTTTTACTATTTTTCTTTTTTCTTTTTTCTTTTATCTTTCTTGGTGACACGTTTCTGTTCTAGTAAACAAAAATATATTATTTTTTTCCTTGCTCTTGCCAGTGCCCCTCCCCGTCAATTGGGCAGATTAGCAGATGTAATGCATCCGACAGTACGTAGGTGTACACAACAACGTTCCTAAGAAGGGATAATCTGTAGTATGCTCTTACTTTTCACATAGTATCATCTTGTATGCCTTGTATCTCTTGATTTGGAGAACCCAGTGGCAAAGAAAGACTGCTCTTCAATTATTTTGTCAGATGAAGTTTAAGCTGTTGACATGTCTCACTCAGCCTAACCGGAGACTTGCGGATAATAAATCCTTGTGTTTCAGAATTGGCTGTTTGTTCGAAATGGAGTTACCAACATTTCACTACTACTCTTATTCACATGGATTCCATGCTTGAAATATGTTCTGAAAGGTTTATTAATCAAACACCTTGGCACTATGGCAGTCTTGAGTACTGAAAGGTGCATGGCTGGCCTGTTTTCTCGGGTTTAAACACCTGTGATCCACTCCTTCAGAACTGACCAAGCCTCATTCCACAGTGAACCAAGAAAATGTGTTCAGAAAAAGGCTGAATTTTTTACACTTGTGGTTTTCCACGTGGCACAGCATTCTGAGAATATTATTATTTTTATTATTATTATTATTATTATTATTATTGTTGTTATTATTATTATCATTATCATTATTATCATCATCAGTTTGTCACCTTTATTTTAATTTGGAGCTGTTTGTATTTTATGTGATGTCCATGCATGTGCGATGTCCTTCATCCTTACCCCTGCCTGTAGTTATGGAGTACTATGGCGCAGGTGGGCTGTTTAGAATGGGTACACTGGTGTACTGTAACATGCCTTTTTGTCTGTTCAAAAAATGTTTTTTTTTTTTTTTATTGCATGGAAAACCTTTGGCACAGAAATGCATACCCTTTTCCACTTGTATATTCAAAAATAAATGGTATTAATAACTTGCAAAGGCATTGTGTTAAACGCTTTCATATTGTAATAAAAATTGAGTCATTTACATGGAGAATGTACAGACACTCCTGACAAACTACATTTAGTAAATTACTGTACATTTATTTTTTTAATCAATTACAGATATTATTTATAGTCTAATGTTGTAATGTCAAGGAAATGGCCACAAACATACATGATTGTGTGTAAACCTGCATTTGCTGATTGATTGATGTTAATTATAATTAATGCAGTTGTTCATTCTAAACTCCATACTTCAGGTGATGAGTCTTAGTTTAATATTGTAAAATAAACTGACATTGCTTCTAAGTAATATGCTTATTCTAGTTCATTCATATTGCAGTGTAGCTGCGGTGCATAATTATCCTGGAGCTGTCAACGGATGTGCAAGGCACATGCAGCATTGTTAGTAGTTCAAGATGGACAATCCCAATTACAGACCCCCGACTACAGATTACTGCGGGAAACCTGAATTTATCTAGCGACCTCTCATGTGCTTACAAATGTATTAATGGGTACGACCTATAAATAAATTATTTCCCGCATAATCCACACTAGCTACAGTTATGTATTACTCTGCGCAAGTACCGCTATGCTACAAGCCCTTTAGTAACTAGGTCATGAAGTTCTACATTATTTAACTGGTTTTTACTATCATTTTAAGTTATCTTGGCATTTTAACAACATCCTGTTGTCCTAATAAAGGCCGGCAATATGTAAATTTACATTTTATCGCACTTTTCATAATTTTTACCAAACACTTCTCAACAGTCTGCAATACAAAAAGAGTCTCTGAGGTTTACACATGCCTCACATTCTCCTTTTTTAGGGGGATTTCATATTTGTAGTTCGAAGAACCACATTTTTTAGTTGATTTGTTTGTGGCAGGTGTGGACCAATTTCCAATGCTCAGACTTACGAAATAGCCTAACGTATTCGAACACTTTTTTTTTCTTTTTTTCCTCCTTTTCCCAATTTATTTTTCTGTCTGCCTCTAGGCGGAAGTATGAGCTGCATGATATAAAGTGTTGGCTACAAGAATTTGCAGTGTACAGCATGTGGCTCTGTTCGGATGTTTACTTGAGTATAACTGACATACTACCATGCGAAATTGCACTGACTCACGATTTGCTTCACTAGCACTGGTCTTCCTGATCTGATCGTAGCTGATTAACGTTTTGTCTGCCGGTCGGAGTTGACTCACTGTTTTCCCCGCACAGAATGGCGGAAATGGCGTTACCGGTTGCGAAGGGCAGGACGGTTGGCTGTGCATATCCCCTTGCTCATCATCCGTTCGCATACTGCGCAGGCCTTGGCCTGGTCCTACAGTGGTGGAACAAAACACCACCTGCTGAGAGCCAGACCTTGTCGAGAACTTGCCCTGCTCCATTTTTTTTACATGCTGTTGGAGACTCAATAATATTTCCAGGGAGAGAAGAGTGAGAGAATAAGTCTGCTGCTGTGAGGTAATAGTCCACCGGCAGACAAACTGATGAGTCTGTCAACACCCTATGGAAACACTTTGATTATATTGAATTGCCTGTTTACAGTATCCCGGTAATTTCACTTTCATTTCATGTAGGCCTGCTGCTTCACAGGCTTTAAAAAAAAAAGTTTTATGACAACCCTCTGTGAAACCCAGTCTCCACTACTCCAGCCTACCCGCCCTGTGCAAAGGCCTTCAGTGCAAAAGGTATGTTATGAAATGACAGAGGAAGTAATGTTAGCAGGACTGTGTTTAACTGTGGCTTATTGAAGGGGGCTTGTTTATTAGTGTCGCCCACAGAGCTTCAGCAGTTGCAGGACACAGTGTTGTTCAAACTCCATGGTGAACAGGTTCAGAGGCTTGTGTACTCATGTCTTAGCTGGAGAACATTAGCATCTCATTGTGCTTACCTTGATGCACTTTCCCTGGTGACATATTTCAGTGGAAAAAGGAAATTGTCCACTTTGGAAAATGCAGAATAAAAAAATATGTAAAAGATTAGCTGTGTAAATTGCTGAACCAAAACTAAAAAATCGATTAAAAAAAAAAATCACGTTGGACATTTTTTGATCCATTAAAAATATACATATTCAGCTGCCCTTGCTATAGTATGGCATTTTTTCATGTTTGGCGGTCAAAAATTCTTCTCTAACCGATGGAGCTATAGAAAAATGGCGGAATTTGAACAGATAAAGGCTGGTGCTCTCCATGGGCTTGCTTTAATGAAGGCTTAAGCAAGCAGACCCTGGGCCCTGGCATCCTGTGGAAATAAATGGAAGGATGAGTACTGCCATTCATCACCCAGTAATTCTCCTGTTACAGTGCTCGTGTGTGCTGTGTTTCTGGCTATGCTCTCATCCCTAAATTCTTTGGCCGTGCTGTCATTGGGTCTCACATCAGAAAAACCACCACAGTCCCCAGGCCCTGAACTACAACATGTAAACAGAAAAAAAATCCTTGCGTCATAATTATGGCTTTGATAATAAACTAATCAAATTGTATCAACACAGGAAAAGTGTTAATTTCCTACATTGTTTAAACCCACGTCCATGGAAAACTGCATGTTTTAGTATTATGATTCCGCCGCCTTAATTAAAAAAAGAAATCTTATTGGTAAAATCATTGCCGCCTAGTAAAACTGATTTGTTCCTTTATGTAAATAAATTTGCCCCATTTTATAATTGCAGTGCATATTGCCTTTTGCTGGACTCTATTATTGTTGTTATTATTGAAAATAAGGCCTGCAAAAAAATCAAGCTCCCCTCTGGTGAAATGTAAAAGCAAGTCTGGGTCTGTAAATTGTGGAATTAGCTTTGGACTGCATTTTCAATAAGATGTTATCTATCTGAGTACATGACAGCTGTGCTTCATGACATACACTCAGTGACCACTTTATTAGGTAAACTTATACGCCAGCTTGTTAATGGAAATATTTAATCAGCCAATCATGTGGCAGCAACTAAATGCATAATAGCATGCAGCCATGGTCAAGAGGTTCAGCTGTTTCTCAGACCAAATGTCAGAATGGGGAAGAAATGTAATCTAAGTGAGTTTGAACATGGAATGATTGTTGTTTCCAGACAGGGAGGTTTGAGTATCTCAGAAATAGCTGATTTCTCAGGATGTTCACGCAAAACAGTCTCTAGGGTTTACAGAGAATGGTGAAAAAAACAAAAAATATATATCCAGTGAGCAGCAATTCTGTGGGCAGAAATGTGTTGTTAATGAGAGAGGCCAGAGGAGCCAGAGCCAGACTGGTCGAAGCTGACAGGAAGGTGACAGTAACACAAATAACAACAGTGGTATGCAGAAGAGCACGTCTGAACACAAAACGCGTCAAAGTGGATAGGCTGCAGCAGCAGAAGAATTAATAAGTCTAATAGATACCTAATAAAGTGCTCACTGACTGTAATTCTTCAAGGGAAGCAAGGCTTTGTATTCAAGTATTTGTCACAGAACATTTTTACATTTGCACTGAAAATAAAGAACCAAGAAGAATATGATTTCCAGAGAGAATTGGGGGGGACAGTAAGCCCCAGACCCTATTAAGGGGGGAAACTGGAAAATTATTTCCTGGCCACAGGAAAAAGCAATTGTGGGGACTCATGGGTAAGCTTGGAATATGAAGACTCTTCACAAAGTCATCACAAAGCTTTTACCCGTTGTAACTGAGCTCCACTCCTCGTTTGCTCCATGGTTTATCCTGGTGTGTACGGAGAACTCATTGAAGTACCGTGGTATTCTGCTAAACACATCTAATTACTGTATATGTTTCTACTGCAGACATCTACATTAAGCACTCGTGTTCTGGTGAATAGGGATTATTTTTACTTTTGAGTAACAATTTCACTTTGCTGTTTTTTGTTTGGTCTTCATTCCTTGAATTAGCATCGTTTTAAAATAATTCAGTTTTTCCACACTAAAAGGAAAGAATGGCTGAAAGAGTGTCATTCATCAAGAAAGGACAGAGGACAGGGACAGGGGTCAGAAAAACATTTAAAAACCGTTGTGCACATAACTCCTTGCTTGTGCAACACATACCAGCCAACTGTGCAGCTAGCACGTGCATTAATCATGAATATATGATCATTGTGCGTGACATTTGAGGTTTCCATTTGCGTTATTCCACAAGGAAGAAAAATACAAATTTTTGGAGCATGTTTTGGAAATATTCATCTTTTGAGAATTTGTGTTTGTTGCCAGTGTTCACATAAAATTACTTACAGTGTCAATTAAATAAGTCATAGTTTTCCAGTGAGCGAAATATAAATTTCAGTGTGAAATATGTTCTACGTCTCAATATGGCTTAATTTGGAATTGTTGAAGTTCTCCCCAGAAAACGATACAGTACTTATTTATATGGTCACATTGTGACGATATTAGATGTCTAATTCAAAGGTTTGCTGTGTAAAATATGAGGTTCTTGACGAGGTTCATAAATGTGTAAAACTCGAGGTTCTCTCGTTTTATGTATGTTAGTGCAAGGTGCTGGTAGGCGCAGCAGTGCTGACACTGCTCGTTAACACAGGCCTGCTAACTGCATGCTCAAACTAAAGAAAAAACGAAAAGGAATTTTCTCCACCCAGGTCCAAGCTCAACTGTCTGGATTTCACTATTTTGTCTAAGACAGAGTTTTAATATGGAGGAGATTCATATGCTGCTATACATCGGCCCTGTCTAACAGGAAATGATGTTTTTCCTATGGCAAATTCCCAAGTAGTATCGTCCCACATTTAAGCAATATTGAAAAGAAAGCAAGGAACCACCTTGTCTGTGAGTTAATATTGTTACCGTGTCACTGTGGTATTCCTTGCTGATCCGGAGCCCCTGAAACAGAGAGGCTCCTCCACTCATTTATAGCATTGGACAGTTTGGCTTAACTTCACAGCAGGCACATTAAGGCCTCAAATATTTACATTCTCACAAATGGGAGACGGTAGCACATATATTTCAGTGAGGTCACGGGCTCCCTCTCTCACCTCTGGGTGAAAAAAATCAAGGTATTTTGCCTGTCTTGTAGAAAGCGTCCAACAGGA
This sequence comes from Conger conger, assembly GCF_963514075.1. Lineage (NCBI taxonomy): Eukaryota > Metazoa > Chordata > Actinopteri > Anguilliformes > Congridae > Conger > Conger conger. The sequence goes on along the minus strand of NC_083763.1, from coordinate 27,240,352 downwards.
GTTGACGTTATGAATTTTTCCCTGCTGTATTTGGCTTAAAAAGGCATATTTAAGGGTCTTAATCTTCTTTGAGATTTATACCTTGATGTTATCATTTTTGGCACAGTGATTGTTCTTTATGTTTTTTTATAGGTGTAGTTCAGGTCTTTTGCTTGTCTGTACCCAGGCTTGACTATAACTGTGAATTTAGGAGGAAATTCATGGTCCAGACTTTTTAAGTGTTGAGGGAAAACTAAACAGACTCTAAAAGCTCTCTTCCATAAAGTGAACAGCCACTGGTCAAATGAAAGGACACCTGGAGTTCTTCAGGGAAATTTTTGGCTGGACATTACCAACCATTTCCAAAGCAAAACAATTCTATATGTACAGAAAAGGTCACCCCATGAAAGGGAAAACATCTTCAAAAGGAGGAAACAATCCCAAGACAAGAAAAATCTCTGCTTGTTTATAATACAGACATGATTAAAAAATAGCAAGCAGATGTTTCAGTTGTATGACCTTTTGAAATGCTTTGCAGATAGTTACAGATCTCCACCACTTCCAGACGAAAAGCCACCAGAGTTCATTACAATAGCCATCTGTTATAGCCGATTGTGCAGAGATTTAGTAAGGCCAATAATTGTGCAATAATAATAATAATAATAATAATAATACTAAATGTTATCATAGTATACTGATGCTAGCCTATGCCCTCATATGCATCAGCTTCCACTGTATTCCTGTAAAGATTAGCATGATATTTAGCATGCTAATGTTTTCATAGTATACTGATTCCAGCATGTTCATATTACAGTTTTTTTACAATCACTTTGGCACTAAATTCAGAACCTTGAGGTAATTTTTCAAAACTGTAGACACAACTCAAAACAGATACTCAAAATGCCTTTTTCAAAACTCTAAACACTTTTTTCAATTGCTTGGATACAATATACACAACCCAAATATAATTTGTTCGCTGAACCAAATTGCTTGTTCACATTGACACAACTTAACAATCATTAGCATTTCAAAATTAAATACACACATTACATATGATACGACTGTCTTTTCATTCATTACAATGCATTATCAATGAATCCAACTACTCAAAATGATAAGTAACTGTAACATTACTCCTATATCATAGTTTTATGGAAACTGTAACAATATTCCATGTATAGATCATAAATGTTTTAGGATAAAGAAATCTATTGACACCAATTACTTTGGTACATGAACCAATTTTACCACATTATCATTACATTACATTACATTACAAGGCATTTAGCAGATGCTCTTATCCAGAGCGATGTGCAGATCAAACACAGGAACAAGTGTGAAGAGGACCCGAGAGGACAGTACGGTTCCGAGTCCTAGCCTGACCATACAGATACAATCGGAAACCTTGAAGAATACATCAGCTTACAAACTAGCATACCACAGTTGGCAGCTAGAATACCCTGAGTACAACAATACAATAGCTAATACAAAACACAACAATATCTATATATAACATATACAGCATCTTTTGACATGCACCCCCCCAGTTTGTACATTTGAGCTGGTACCTTAGTATGTTCTCTTATGTCCACTCCTGCTATACTGCATCCTGGGGAAAAAACCTCTGTGCCTGTTCCAATCCCCGTAATCATCTGCTGATATATCACGGCATCTGCCATCCATCCTCTATGCTGAATGGCACCACAAATGTGTACTCCTCTCCCCCTCCATCATTCAGCCATTATCTTCCTCTTTTACCCACTTTTCTATTTCTTCCTGGTTCCATCTTGAACAAAATCATTCCAAAGATTAAATTCTAATTCCGTCAACACCTGGGCAGGTCTCCAACTGAATCAGGTCTGATTGTTCTATTCAATATCTAATTCACAACCAGTACCAAAATATTAATAAACTTTTTAGGTTCTCTATTCATTTAAAAATAGTTGTGGCTTAGCAAATTGCTCTCTACTTTTGGCCAGTAGAACAGTTTTTGGTTCATTTGTTTTTATTATGCAGTTAAAAATCTGATCAAGAAAAGCAAAACAAATCATTAATTCGAAAAACTCAACAGCAAAGACTCTTTCCAAATATAATCACACTGTTACTTACGGGCACCCACGGACCTTGTTGTGCACATTTTCATCAAAAACTGCTTTGTACCAAAGTATGCCGTCTGTGTATATTGGTAAGTCTCAACTAAAGTATGCCAGGGGACTGTTCCACAAAGCAGGGTTGAGTATACTCGAGTGGGGGGGGATCAGCTTTGCTTTAAAACATTGTTTCAACATTTTAACAATGACACTTCGCCCCAGAATACCTACAGGTGAGTTTGATTAAAACATGGAACATGGCTATTTTGCAGTGTTGTGACAGATATAATGACAATTATGCCATTATGAAAATTATAGCATAATGACTGATTAGCTGAATAGCTATCTTGCATAGCTTCCAGCGGGCATTACATAATATCAGCTATTTATTTGATGAAAGCAAGATTTATTAGATTAAAGAAAGATAGATTAAAGCAAGCCTATGCCTTGTTTGTCTGAGCATCTGGAAATTGAGACTAGTGCCCAATGGCCATAGAACTGTGCGAGTGGCAAAATGACTGGAGTGATGTGCATTACATTATAATTACACTTATTTAGCTAACACTTTTATCCAAAGCGACTTTGATTTGGGAAAGCTGGGGCCAATCCCACCTGGAGCAATGTGGGGTTAAGGGCCTTGCTCAAGGGCCCAACAGCTACACTGATATTACTGTGGCTACACTGGCTACACTGACCTTCTGGGTCCCATCAAGCGACTTGGCCACTTGGCTATAGGCTGCCCCTGTAGTGAGAACATTAGCCTAGTGTATTGGCGATACACTGTGCAATATCGTCTGTGTTTTACAATTGTTGCATGTCACACTGTGCGATGTAGCCCCGGCAATATCCCGTCTTTCATTGCTGTAACATTGTGTGATAATATCCACTAATTCTATAATAAAAGCAGACAAAACATATACAGTGCCCTCCATAACGTTTGGGACAAAGACCCGTCACTTATTTATTTGCCTCTGCACTCCACAATTTGAGATCTGTAATAAAAAAATTTAAGTGCACATCGTCAGATTTGAATAAAGGCATTTTTATACATTTTGGGTTCACCATGTAGAAATTGCAGCAGTGTTTATACATAGTCCCCCCCATTTCATGGTACCATAATGTTTTGGACACAGCAATGTTATTTAAATAAAAGTAGTCATGTTTAGTTTTGGTTGCATATCCTTTGCATGCCATGACTTCCTGATGTCTGTGACCTGTCTGGATATCTTGTTTTCAGGTTGTCCTTCAAGCGATAGCAATGAGTTTTCAGAGGTATCAAATGAGCCTCAATATGATATGCAGTAGACACGAAAATAATTGTTTCTCCTGAATACGTTTTTTCCATTGAGTTCAACAGGAACATTTGTCAAGAGAAATTATTCATTTCGTATCTACTGCAAATCTGGCAGAAGCTCAGTGGTTTGAGGCTCATTTGATACCTTGGACCCTTGATGACTTAAAGCCATTTAGCCAACAAAATGCCCTTACCATGAAATGTGGGGACTATGTATAAACACTGCTGCAATTTCTAAATGGTGAACCCAAAGTGTATAAAAATGCCTTTTATTAAAATCTGACAATGTGCACTTTAACCACATCTGATTTTTTAAATTACAAATCTCTAATTGTGGAGTACAGAGGCAAATAAATAAATGATGGGTCTTTGTAATGTCCCAAACATTACAGAGGGCACTGTATATATGTTTTTGAAAATATTGTAAGGACAGGTGTCTGACAAGGATCAAACGTGGGTCTCCAAGTTCTGCGTTAGCCACTGCACTAAAGATTAATTCACCTGTGGTGAGGTGGGCAGACCACAATGCAACACTACTCCCTGCCTTCCACAGAGCATGGCCTCATGCTCACATGCCACTCAGAGACCACCTGAGGCACCGCCCTGTCAATCCAGGTCCCTCTTCCATTATCCCACTACTGACACCAATGAATGGGCAGGGAGATACTGAGGCTTGGGTCTCCAAGGGGACTGCAGCTGTATTAACCAATGCATTAAAGATACAATCACCATTTGCAGAGCTAATAGGCAACTTCAGGAGAATATTGCTGCTATATTGTAACTACAACATGTTTTGTCACCCAAGACACATTTATGGGGCCTATTGTGTAAAAAAAAAAAAAAGAAATATTTAAAACGTTGAAGGAGGATGTCTGAATATTTTATCCTTGAATATTTTAATTATCTATTATTTATTTTTGTACTTCAATTCCTGTGGACAGGTTAGGCTACATTATTTCTGGCCATCATTTCCTCAATACATTTTATTCACATTCACCATTGTAAAGTCTAGAATGGGCTGAAATGAGATAAACCACCTGTTAGGGATAAGCTGTAGTATCTGTTAGATGCTCTTGACGGTTAAAAATTAATATATCATTGAACGGTAGGCCTAAGTTTCAGTGGAATGGAAAGGCCATTGCAGTGGGCATCGTAAAACACATTCATTATAGCCTACTTCTCGGTCCCGTGATGCGTAGTAGCCTACATAAATTCCGAAACTCGCTGCAGAAATTGAGAAAACACACCACACAAACATCTGGAACTATCTGCTCCGCCACTGCCGGAGTGTGCCTATTTCATTTCAAATTTATGGTAACATTACAATTTTGGCTTTCGCTGGAGGCTGGAGGCTGGATCATTCCGAGACGTATTTATTTGTTGGCCGCAAGGGCTGGCAGCCGTGGTGGTGCCATGGGTCTTGCCAGGTCTGGATGTGCACTCTCCAGAGAACAGCTTCCTTCACCCCATTATCACACCCTCACTCTGTTGATCGGGAGAGTAAATGCCTTTGCGCCGGCGTGTAACGTTACCTCTGTTCATTAAATGAATGAACAAATACATAAGCTACAGGTACACATTTAACACATTTCATAATTTTGCATTGTAGCCTACTTTTGTATTGCGCCTGTTATGTGTAGCTAATACTTTGCACATGTATGCACGGAATGCAGACAAATGCAGCCTACTTCTGTCAGCAATGTATCTTTGTGTTTCAAAAAATAGTGTGTTAATGTGAGACAACTGTCCCGATGCACAGCGCTGCCAAGCCACATTCCTGTATCAGCCTCTATTTTCTTTTTACATCTGTTGCATTGACACGGTTTCACTTGACTGCAGTTGACTATTTACCTTTTTTTTAAATGGTACATTGTACAATGAACAATAGGCTTCAACGTTCACTCTTGTTCGCGAGCAGCTGCTGTTTTTCTGCGTATGGCTTCTATTCTACGCCGCATCAAAAGCAGGAGTATCGCCTTGCTGCCTGACTTTCAGACTGAAAGTGGAACGGCAAAAGTTTGGAAAAAAGTGTCTGTAAAGACCTAGAGTGAGACACTGATTTATGAAGATGATAATATTTATGATCATAATATTGGCTATGTTTCAAGGAACTGTTGGCGTTTGGAGTGGTTGTCATGATTAAGTTGTCATTTTCAAAACATGGTATGAATTTATTTAGCATCCATAGCAGGCTGCTTCCTATAGTAGTCAACCTACATTGTAGGAGTTGTGAAAAACGCTTGTCAAATCTCCCTGTAGCTCAATCAAGCATGTTCACATATAAAGCGGGCGATCTGATCATCAATCTGATTCATTAAGGCTTACTTTTTTATGTAGTTACTCGAATGATACCATTTCGTTTGACAAGGGTCTGTAAAAGGCTGGTGCAGCTTTAATTGGCTTGGATCCATAAGCACACTGGAACTTCTGTTTGTGATTGTACCACTAATTCTCTTTGGGTATGCATTAAAGATGGCAGAAAGAAAGACAAGAAACAGCCAAGCAGAATTGCAAGTTCATATCCATTCTGAGGATTTAGGAGCTTTCGATGGGAGCTCCTAAATCCTTTTTTGTTTTATTTTTTGCTTCAAAATCTATTGGCGAGAGTAGATGGTTTTCAGCTGCACCAGTTGTAGGCTATTATGGACTTAAACTATTATTAAGAAGAATGCCAGGGAAAATTTCACATGAATTTTAACTTTCAAATAAGTGTCATTTGAGACCTCTAAAATTAAAGTAGATGCAAATTAATGGTATAGTTTCACGGTAAGTCTATAGTTCATAGCTCTTATTAAAAGAGGTAGAGATTGAAGCACTGAAACAATGTGAAAAAAACTGTAGTTCTACTTAGGTTACATGTAAATAACCTGGATCATCAGGATTTAAATTGCTTTGCAGCACAGATAAAGCAATGTAGACATCAAAGTCGGTGTGAAAATGATCGCATAAATAACAGAATGCACACATTTCAAACTGGAGCATGCCTGATTGCATGGTCTGGCACCATGGCTTCAGTTTCAGGTCAGAACAGGCAACATTGACCAATATTATAGATTTCCAGTTCCCAGGAATCCCAGTATTCACAGAGATCCTGTCCTCCTGGAACAATGTCACACTTGCACATAGCTTTGATCGACACTCAGTGAACACATTTCTGCCTGCAGAGCTGCTGATCACTGGATGCTTTTTGTTATTCACACCATTCTCTGCAAAATCTTGTGCGTGAAGATCACAGGAGATCTGCCGTTTCTGAAATACTCAACCCACCCTGTCTGGCACCAACAATCATTCCACGGTCAAAGTCACTTCACTCAAAGACATTGGGTCTGAACCTCTTGACCTCTTGTCTGCATGCTTTTATGAATTTAGTTGCTGCCACATGATTGGCTGATCAAATACTTGCATTAACAAGCTGGTCTACCTAATAAAGTGCTCACTGAGTGTTTATGTATTACTAAACATCTTCATAATAGCAAGTCATAATAGCATGCTAAGCTTGAATGCATGCACTAGGAGCAGAAGTGACTGCTCATTTGAGTTTGCCCCCAAATTCTGTTGAAACAGAAAAGGTATATGGCCATTAAAATATATCTAATGTATCATCCAGTCAAGCAGTGTATTTCTTCACAGTTTATCCAAAGTAACTTTCTTATTTTTCAAATTTATGTTGGTTTCTTGGAAGTTTATTATATGAAATGAAGACAGGAAATATTTTTTACTGCCTTAGGTTTAGCTTACGAAAATGCAGCCTCTGAAACAAGTTATTTCCCTGCATTCGAATTGAAAACAGAAAAATAGTTAAACATCTGTGGCTTTAATACAATAATACAATTCCAAACAAAGCCAACATTCATCTCTGTCTGAAACCAAAACAAAAGATCTTTGGGAGATAATCCATTAAGAAACCTAATACAACTAAATAAACCCCTTCTGTCTGATGCAAACAATAGAGGTACTGCAGCATTCATGTGGAGAAAAAACTATTTCAAAATGTTTCTGGTACTTTACTTAGTAAAGATTTAATGGAAATAGTCTGGGGAAAAAAAAAAACTTGCTCATTCCACACTGTAGTGAAGACGTACATGGCTACAGAAACTGGGAATTGCATAATGCTGAATGTTCCATGGCATCTTAATTTAATTTTTCTGAATGCACAAGATTGTTTCCTCTAGCATGCATGCAGGTAGCAGGTTGGCCATTTCCGCGATGATTAAACATTCACTTTGGGACTATGGGGAAGAGCACAGGACAAACACACCACTTTTATCTGATTACAGCATATGTATACCATCCATCTAAACCAGGCCCTGACACAAAAAGCTTGTGAGCTGTTTAACCCCTTAACTATCGCCCCTTTTCTTGACACAAGCTTAAAAATGACATACCCAAAATAAAATAGTTACTATTCTTGAACCCTTTTGTCTACATAATCCTGGTCTCTTCTGAAAGGTAACCCTTTTGGGTTTGTTTTCCAAGAGTCAGAATTACTCTAAATATTATAAAGTTACAGAAGCTGAAACACAGTGAAAGTGGAAGGTTTTTTTTCTCACTGAAAAGATTTTTGACTGGATACAGATTATTGTAGCTGTGGCTTGTGCCCTTAGAAACACATTGGAACCTCATCACAACACTGGACAAATCCATTCTTAAATTTGAGGACAATATGACCTGCATCTATGTCAAGGTTTTCCAAAAATGACCTCCAAAAGGACACATGGAATATTATGGGTCTTGTAAAGTGTACAATGCTGCATTTTGCTTACTAAACTATACAACACTTTTTATCCTGGAAAAAAGTGTTTGCACTTCCCCCCACCTGTTACCCTCCCCTACCTCTCTGTCCCAAACTCCCTCTCCTTGCAGCTATCCTCAGACAGCAGTGGGTTGAGAAGATATACTAATATATTTATTGAGATCCATTGATTAAAGTATTTGTCAAATACCCAACCTCAACAAGTCAAAAATATTCCATAATTTCACAAGCTATTTATTATTCAAAAGCAGGCTGGCTCCTTGCTTATCAGCATACTGAATAATAATAAAATATTTTGAGAATGTCTTTAGATGCTCACTGATATAAAATGGGGTCACATGACTGAAAATGCTCCCTATTGCATTGTCAAGCGTTTTCACTGTCCAAAGGAAGTCCTCTATTTAGACGTTGGCATCAGATACATTTTTCAACCTTTTTTGGCATAAAATGCCAAAGCAGACTACACGTGCGTATTGAAAATGATAGTTTCGTTAGTGATAAATGACAAGTGATAAATATGCTGTGTTGTTTCATACAAGCCTAACAAATTATACACCATTGAAATTTTAATATCATTACCTAAAATACTTTTTAGTTGTCACTTCAATGACATGCCTATTGCCGGTTCTTTGATAAGCTGAAATTATACTGAATTCTTTTACACACGGATGGTGGTAACGCATTTTTTCTGCAGCGAAATTATAAATACTGTTCATAAACGGTTGTACTTGGGCTTATCATGTTAGCCTATACAAAACATAGATAAATAGCATTTCTATGTACAAGTATTTTTGTAGAAGTATACAATAGCGAAACAGACAACAATGATACTTTCTGCAGATACATTTTAAGTAAACAATGGACATTCTTTCAACGTTTCTCCGTGTTAGCACATTTTTAGAATGAGAAACTATTATGCATTTGGTCCACTGTACACTTGTCATGAAAAGGACACTGTGATTACTTTATTTCTTGTAGTATGTGGATTTCCAAAATTCAGAGAAGGTGAGGTCCCCCCACACTATTGTCTGTTGCTTAAAATAGGTTATACAGATAAAAGCGTGAGTTTTAACACTTTCAAGCTGTATATCCTGTTACCATAGTGATTTAAAAATCCTGCCCAGCACTGAGACTTAAACCAGCTCCGGTATAGGTAGGAAGAGGAACAACTCATTCATATCTTGCCATCCTCTAATTTGATGTATTATGATAATTTTAAGTCAAGATGAGATTTGTTTAGGTCCAGTATTGCGGCCTTCCCAGGAATGGGTATTAAGATAGAGGTGGGGTTACTTTTAAAGTAAGTGCACTACAATGGCCTAAACATGATAATCTCATATTGTGTACCCAACAAACTTCTGGGTGTCTGAGTGTGGCATGCACTGGATTTGCTGTAATAAATAAGTTTCACTGTAACTAATTACTTCAATATGGTTGGTTGGTCATATTTCTTCATCAGATAGGAAATGCTTTGCTTTTCACTTAGATGGTTTTATTGTTCTTTGGTTTCAGTTTTCCTGGTTTTCTCGGACGGCAACTGAGGTTCCAGGGTGGAAAAAAGGGCTCTGGAGTGTGTCAAGTAATTTGCCAAGCAAGCATCTAAGCCTGTCCTTCTCCGCATCGAGATAACGGCAGAGGTCGCCGATACTTTTTCCGAAATCTTTCAGCATGTTTGCATTTCAATGGAAAATATTACTCAGTAGGACTTTGCTGAGTCTATCTGATAAAAAAGAAAATCAGAACCAGAGTCAAAATCCCTGGAATGAAATTTTGGGGATGTGTCACGGTTTGTTGTTTCTTAGATCTTAAATTCTTCCTGAAAGCTGTTGGTTGGCACTGGGTCATTTTTTGAACCACTGTACCCTGAAATGCACACGCTGGGTAAGGGACGACTATCAGACTATCATGCGCACAGGGCAGCAGGGACTGTCATGTTGTGTCACTATCTGTGTTTTGTTGGATGAATTATAATTTCATGAGAGTGACTCAACTCTATTGCAAGAAGCCATTAAGACTCAGCTTCAATTTTGGGCAATGGCCCTGAGGTAGAATCATTCAAAATCAAAATCAAAATTGATCCCAAATGGAAGCCCAGAGGACAGAGCTGGCTGCTGGCATAAACTCTCCATGCAGCTGTTTGGGGTCACAACCATCCCTGGGCACATAATTCAATTAAAAAACTAAAGTGATTTAGTGATTTATGTGGGGCCATGGCAACATTCTTGTTTCGGGCCACCAGAACGCTAAGGACTGGCTCTGTCCAGAGGAGAAGGGCACTCCACATGTGTGTGTAAAGTTGGTCGGTTGACACTACAGGCATTAAGTATGGTTGTTCCAAAACTTCATGAACTTCACATTGTTTACAAGATGGGTACTCCAAATATATAATCAGTTTTGATAAAAAATGTGGGCTCACTTACTATGATTAAGCGTTCATCATGTTGTTTCAGAATTGCATGAGACCATAGGTGCTCTCTAGGCCAAATGAGATTACATTTGGAAACAATTTTGTTTGAACTTATTGTATCAAAGGCAGACTGACTGCTTCATACCCTGGGGTCAGAGATATATCCATCGCCTCATAATAAGTGTCTAAATTACCAAATTTTCTTTAAATAAGCAAAGTAAAAAAAAAAGGCTGCAAAGTATATTTTTCTTCGTCTTTCTCCCTGGTATTGCAGTATTTGCAGGATAGACAATAAATAAGTACATAAATTGCCCGGAATTAACCCACATTTAAATGAAGGCAGTTGTTCAGACACCACGGCATAATTTTTTTTGAACTTGGTATGAACCTAAGCGATGAATTACAGCATTGTTTTTTTCTGATGAGGCTGCACACCATGAGGGGAGCGGGGTGGGATGAATTATTCATCAAGAAGCACAGGCCATAACATAGCGTTTCTGAAAGAGGAGAAGGTCAGAAGTGTATGCACTTTCTGTGGATCGCAATCAGCTTTTGAGGTTGCCGAGTGATGATGACACAATGTATTTACAGCAACGTTGACATTTATGATCAAATAGTTTGCTTCCTCCTCCTTATAAGGTTTAATGTAATCAGGATCATTCAAGATAAAGTGTTATGTGAAATTAATAACGTTTGAAGGTTTGAAGATAGCAGCAATAGCTTTTGTTTTTAATGCACTTTAAAAACAGCAAAAGTAAAAACTAAAAAAACTTGGCTTGGCATTAATCTCATACAATTGCAGTTTTCCTTTTAAAACTGAAAATAATACTGAATGCTGACAGAAGGCTGCAGTTACGTGCATTAGCTGTAGGTTTCATGTCAGTGTTTTAGCTGATTTCCTGATTACTGCACCTACTATCATCTGTTTCAATAAACTGACTGTATACAATTGTAAGGTTGCTTCTTTATCCATTATTATCAGCATACAAACTGTAGCATAATTACATGAAATGAAATAAAACAAGCCAAGGCAGTAGCATACAATATTTAAAAATGTTTATTCGTTTTCCAGGAGAAATAACCATAGTTTTTTTAACACTTTTAAGTAAAAGCAAATCATTATACGGTGATATTATGTATTTGGTCGTTGGATAAACACCCAGTCTCTAAAAAAAATGATAAAAATGACATAATTTAACAAATGAAAAAAAACAAAAAACACCAGACTATTTTCACCAGCTTTAGCTTTTTCTTTTTTTACACAGTCCATAATAATTTACGTTTTCTAAAGTATGAACACCAACTGTATGTAAATGCTTTGCGGTTCTAGTTATTGTCTGAGTGCATTCGTGCGTGAGTACAGCACCGGACTGTATACTGTTACATGCATGTTCTGCCGGGCATGGCTTACAATGGCCTCTCTATTCTTCGACACCTCTGTGACAGTCAGATTCCGTGTGAGGTGAAAGGTGGTTTCCACAAACTTATCAAAAGTATCAGAACCATACACTGTGCTCAGCTGTGCCCTACAGCCCTCCTCAGAGAATCGTGGGTATATAAAACATATGTGGAGCACAGCACTGCATGAGCCAACAGCTCCCGGACTAACCACAGTTATTCTTTTTCTTTTACTTTCACAGGCATGTTAGTAGTAGCAGACTTTACGGGGGTACGCATATGAATACATCTAACACATTGGGCTTCTCTACCCCAAACTTCTCAAAACTGGCTTGACGTGTCTAACTGAATGCGAGCGCACAAGATGGCAAATGCAGATTGTAGTGTTTTGGAAATTCACAAAAGGAGAACATATTAAAGTAACTATGCAGTTTTTCCATGTGAAAACACATATGACTGCTTAACCATTGGATGTAGCTTGTCAAAATGGGCCCAACTGCACACAACGACTAAGCATTGTAAAATCTAACAGATTAATAGTACCTCCAAGATACACATAACTTTCAGCAGCAAGAAGAACCAACTTCTGTTGCTCATACAGTCATACTCAATCTTCTCTCAGTTCAATACTGGGGATTTATTGCAACTAAGAGGATAACATATTCACATACTTTATATTGTGTAAAAAAAGACAGAGAACAATAGTTACTGTGATATGGCAAAAAACATTCAATATAATAGAGTATCTTCAAAAAACTGACAAAAACAAACCATTGGAACACTTACTTGCTGACAGAGAAATAATACTGAAACACGTGATTTAAAAAAAAAAAACACATAGGCCCGTCTCCAGCTTCTTGTAAACAATGATTTGAATGTAATTTTAAACATCTGACACGAGAAAGTGGATCAAAAAGGCTGGCGAACTGGTCTTGAAAAAAAGGATTTTAAGTATCTTGGTTTGAACAGAACCATATGCAAAGGCAGAATTATTAATATAAACATGGAGTGATAACACAAATAAAAAACCTCCCTTTTCGGTTATGACCTCAGTTGATTGAAAAAGTTGTTCTTAATGTAGAAAGTATGAAAATAAAGCACCACAAACTTGAAACTTGTACACATGCATTTGCAAAAACATTTGTTTGAGCTTTTGAGGCCAAAAGTTCAAAAGCTCAAAACCCCCAGGTCCCTTGACTTGGAACACAGAATCCAAGGACAAGGTGTTAAAGGCAGCGATGAAGTCAGTTACCACTGGCAATGGGCACAGTAAAGCTACCCTGTCAGGATTCCCTCTTGAACCGCTCCCTCCAAGAGGTCCACTGACTGAGGCTGGCATATCTGTGTGTTCACAGTTATTGTTGACAGGTCATTGTTTCTCTGAGACACAACACTGTTACATTTACAGTCATAATGAGAAAGCAGACAAAACATGTGCAATGCCGTTAGACACCCTGCTTGAGCGCGTGTTTCTCTGTGTGTGTGTGTGTGTGTGTGTGTGTGTGTGTGTGTTTGTGATATGGTGACTAAAGAGTGTTAGGTGTTATTTAAGGTTAGCTCCACCCCAAACTGGCCCTCATTTGCACTGCTGGAGGGAAAAAGGAAGAAATTTAGAAGAATTATCTTAGCAGTCTCTTAAATAATGCAGTTGAAAAAAATGTTTTATGTCTTCCTAAAAACAATGAAATCTTATTTTCAGAGCAAAATGTATCATGGACAGCGTTATTAGCATTTTTTTCATTTTTGCTTCAAAAGGCACTTTGGCAACATTAGAATACAAATTTAGGAATACAAAATGTCAGATTTATCAAATAACTTAAAAAATATAAAAGTGTCTCGTTCGGAATACTGCAGCTGATAGCTCAATTATCAACACTTGTTTAATGCATGTGCATGAAAACAAACACAATAAATGCTTAAGACTACAAAAAAATCTTTACAATACTTTCTTTCCCCTATACTTTCCTGTATTTAAAAAAAAACAAGTGCTCAGTTTCCATCAATGTTTTTTTGAAGGTATTAAATCACTGGGATCTTCAGAGGAACGTTGCGTGGGCCAACGGGCTAATACTTCTGCACCATGGGGACTTTGACAGTCTTTATTTCTGATATATGGGAGGACTTCTGGATGATGCAGCTGGTTGTCCCTGATACACTGTCCTTTCCCTGGGCGAGGTTGGTCAAGGCCATGGCTGCGTTGATTTCTCTCCAGTACGTTTCATCTTTGCCCCGAGCCTTTTCCTTTGGCGCGCTGCGGTTATACAGGAAGAGAGTTTTAATTGGGGGGTTCTTAATTATCATTAATAATCATAAGTAGTGGAGGTCATAAAGGAAGTGGAATAATGTGGAAGAAATGCATATAGCACACTCACCTGTCACATTTACTTGATCCATGGTCCACAGTCTCTGAAAACACAACACCAAAATAAAAAAGAGAGTTAATTTCGAAATGTACCAAATGTACCTAGGTCAATGAAGATTAATTATGAAAAAATTCCAGGGTCTGCGAGCAGACGTGTACATGCGGTCTGCGAGTTCACTCTGTTAAGCAACATGTATATCTTTGTTTTTATAGTTGATTGCAATACAGAACATGCAGCCCATGAGATCCTTAATGGTGAAAAATGCCGGTATGGTTCCTCAGTGAAGGAGCTACAACAACTGCGCTTTCCTGCGACGTTCGTTTCAGCAAAGACGAGAGGGGCATCTCATGGTAAGAGTTCTCCTCCACTGTTAAGTGGGTGGCCAGACCGGGACTTTTATTTTTACAAAAGAAACATGAGAGGAGAATTGTGGGCTCATTAAGGAGTGAAACTGGACTGTAATTTAGGTAAAGTAGTATCCCCTAAACCACACCACTTATACTTCAATCTCCCTCCAAAAGCGTGCACAGGGCATTGAAGAACGCTGCTGGACCGCAGGTAGGCTCCTGAGGGGGGGGGGGGGGGGGGTGATGCACGTGAGCTAACACTCAAGAAAGAGAGAGGCGAAAGGCCGGCAGTCGGAGCTGCGGTCGGACCCCGAAGCTTTGCCAGGGCTGGAGCGAGTTCTGAGGGGAAGCGGCTGGGAGTCCAAGGATACTCCCGAGCTTCACCACCTGATGAAGACATGGGACTTGGCACCATCGACTGCCATTAAAACCAACAGAGCACATGGATTTCCCACTCGCACATCTTGGATGCACACCCGTTGTATTAAAGGTACAATAGGTAAGATTTTTGTGTTAAAACATTGTTACAAGACCATTGTAAATCCCTTCCTATCATTGAAAAAGGCTCACTGACTTGTTGACTCGCCCTCTGCCTGTGTTTATAGTTAGGGTTTCAAAATATGCAGTTCACGGACCTACACATCTTACCAAAACATTGTGTAGCTGTAAAATAATTCAACCTCATTGGTTCTATTTGCCACAGCCAATGGCATGGGGGGATTTCAACTTCAATGCATTCACAGAGAAAGGGGAGGGATAAACAGTGTTGTGGTTTGAGGGTGTTTGTTGCAATTCTTCTCTTGACCATTAGAAGTCCAAAATGACCTATTGTACCTTTAACAAAATAAATAAATAAAACAAAAGTGTGACTCTGCTGAGCTTTAAAGCAGTAGAGAAGGGGTACAGACTGTAAAGAACCCCGTGGGGTGCTGGTGCTAGTCATCTTGGCATGGTAATGGAAATAATTTGACCAAATAGCGAACACCTCGATGAGGCCTGGCTACACCCACTTGATGAGGCTGCCATGGATTCCTGCTGCATTGTTTCTAGCACATTCCCCGGGCTGTTGATTCCATCAGATGGACCGCAGCTGCTCTGCGTTACGACGACTGGCCTTCCAGAGTCCTCCGGCCTCAGAACAGACCATTTACGGGGGAATTGAGCGCTCCATATTCCCCCGTGAAACGTCTGCTTGCGCTCGCTGACAGTCCCAGCAGATCCCTGCCACCACCATTACTAATGACTACATTCTGTCATATCTCACACTAGGAATACGTCACCGTTAGTATGGCACATCCAACTACAAATAGCAGACCTAGGCACAAACATAAATGCAGAGGCCTGTTAACAACATTAATGCCATCTTAGCATTAATACCATGTGCCTTAAGGGCTCTTCATTACAGTGACACCCATTGTTTTTTCTAAGTTTTTCTCTAGTCATCTCAGTTCACTTTCCAAAAATCAAATCTTCCTCCACCCCCTCCCTCCGACCATCAGCACCACCCCCTCAGTGAGACTCGGATCCAGACTCTTTTTATCTTTTAAGTGCAAGCAGCACCTAATAATTCAAAGCGTCTTCGCTACTTCGGTTGTTTTTCAGGGAAAAGCGTCCTCACGTGCCGTGACCCAGACTGACAGCGGACATTATCCAACCTTACGAAGGCCAGCGTGAGCCCTGATTGTGAAATCTCCTGTTGTTTCTCATTTATCACTCCCTAGCAGTTTAAAGTCGTCGAGCGACCAGCTTGTTGTTTTTAACCCGCTTCAGAGAACGAGACATGGTGTTACGACACCGCGGTTTGGGATTTCTCCCTCGATGTGCATTTCTGGCACGGGCCTCGCTTGGCTATCTGGGGCTGCCGTCTCCCGCCCCGAGTGACTAAACGCAGCAAGGTGTTTAAGATTGACCGCTCTCATGCAGACCGGCCAAAACAAATGCAATTATGTTTCTTTCGTAGTTATGCAAAGAAAAACCATATCTGTTGTATGTCAAGACTACAATCATTTGTTCCACAGCTTCACGGGCCATTTACAGCCTTGAAATTATTACAATCCCCCCCTCCGTTTTGGTTTAGCTTCTACATCTCTCCATGTAATGAGTACTTAGTTCATTCTGCTGGGGTTTGCTATTGTAGCACATCGCTGACATTGCACTAACAAAAACAGTTGCAACTTCAGCATGATTTGTGTTCCACAGACAGACATGACAGTGGGGTTTGATCAAATCCTACAAAAGCTGAATCACTTTCATATGTTTGCAATTTGTCATATCAGAGTAATGATGACTGTTAAATAAAGAAATAAAATAAATGTTTTCCCTCATGTAAAATCCAGCTATGACCAGCTTACCCGCTACCAGCATTTTCAAAACATAGCTTGACTGGTCAAACCATATTGAGTATGGAGCTCGTCTGAACTGATCAACAAGCTACCAGCCATTTCAAAACCTAGCTTGAGCTGTTTTTTACATCAGGGTTTTGAACCACGGATCTGTGTGCCAGAGTACATAAGGCTCACACTGGAGAAGCGCTGAGTTTAGTGGTTGCAACGGAGCAGCCAGAACCACTTTGGGGATGCCTGCTCTGTTCTCCACGGTGGGCATCCGTTCTGCACCAGCTGGGTGAAACAGAGTTTCCTTCAAGCAGAGATTGAGGCCTAGTATGGGGGCACACGGACCTGACAGCAAGGCGTGGTCCCCGAACTTCGCCTCTCCCCTTCTCTCTAGAGAGCCCAGACCAGCCAGGACAAACCATCTCTTGGGGAGCTACGGACAGAAAATTGGAAGTCGACCTCAGAGCGCTAAACACAATTTCCAACTCTGCCCTGCCTAAAACATCGAAAACTAAGATTCTTTAAAACAAAGGCTAGGCCAAAGAAACTATAAATCATTAATGAATCATAGTAAGGCTCTTTTTTTGTTTTGTTTTCTTTTGCTACTGGATGTCTATCCATTTCACTTGTACGTTTCTGTCACACTTCAGTTTCATTTTTCTTTTTCCACCAAGGGAAAAACTGCCTGCGGTGATTTTTGTGTTGCTGTTATGAGAAAAATCCATACCCAAGACTCACTGAGTCTCCATCCTGACATAAAACAGAGGAAGTCGGCAGCCAAAAATGACAAAACCAACCACTGAAAATAAGCGACCGACATAGCCAACTATTTGAAAGACAAATAAGTGCACCTGCCTGAGGAACAATTATCATTTTCAGCTCTTGTTGTTGTTGTTGTTGTTGTTGTTGTTAGCAACGGCTTACAATAAACACATTGTCCTGTATGCAAAATTGAAGGCTGCATTGAGTTAAAACCAAAGACAAGCATATGCAGGACTCAGACTCAGCTCCTGTAAGTTTGCACCAATACACAAAACTACACGGACAGGGTAATCACTGAGGTTGCAATCACTGCATCTGCAATCACTACAGCTTTGGACATTCCAAAGGGGTGTAAGGCAACTGGACTGTGAAAAGCTTTCTTGTCAGTCTAGTCCTTTCCACAGAAACTCTACCCAAGAGAGATGGGGGGGTCAGGCGTGGGGGTGGGGTGGTGACTCAGGTATCAAAATAGATGAATCAGTACAAAAAAGTCACTCTCAACAAGTATTACAGTCTTATATTTAGATTTAAATCTCATTTCTGTTACTTTTTTGCTAAATAAGATAAAATTATTGCCAATGAGGTGAGACAGTTTGAGTCATTGCATGATTTGCCAATGGGTTAAGCACATTTCATTTCATTAAATTTTCATGTGTCAACCAAGCAGTAATTTAAAACAAATCTGTTTCTCTTTGGTGAAACAGATTTCACGAAAGAGTTTCACAGATACAGAAAAGGCCTAGTCCTAGACTACATTCAGTTATGAATGGAGATTCTCCATACAAAACTCAATTCACAGTAGTCCACAGTGTACTCCTTTAAGCAAGAACAAATTTAACACATGGTTTTATCAGGACTTAATAACAGTATCAGGATTTATTTGGAGGACCATTGTGACAACAGCTGGCTATACGCTATGGAAGTGCATCAACACAGCAACGGATATGGCGGAAATTGGCTGGAAACAATACAGCGTCACGGTCCAAATACAACGGCGCCTCCTGTTAGCTTATGGAGCATCTCATCAGTTTTTTAGGATGAGCCTAAAATAATGAAGTGTGGAGAACACTAAGCAGACCGTGTAAAGGTTTCTCATTTCATTTCCAAGTAAGTTCATTAACATTGTCTCTTTATTGGCTCACCTCATTGAAATAAAATGTATTTTAATCTGGCTAGTTGGTTCGTTACAGTAAACAGTGTCTCTTTCTTTTACGCTGACTACATGGTGGGGTGAAGCAAATAACAATTTTGAAAGCTGCTGTATGTATGTTCCCAATAATTAAAGATTTGCCAAAAGTTACATTTTCATAAGGTATTGGAAAAGCCTTGCATCAGCCCAAATGCCCTGAACCCCACCCACTGTGCCTCTATGAGATCGATTCCATTACGTCATAAACAAACGCGGGCTCCATGACATCATAGCAAATGCGGGCTTTGTGACATCATAACAAATGTGGGCTTCAAGACATCATAACAAATGCAGGCTCTGTGACATCGTAACAAATGCGGCCTCCGTGACATCATAACAAATGCGGGCTTTGTGACATCATAACAAATGTGGGCTTCATGACATCATAACAAATGCAGGCTCCATGACATCGTAAACAAATGCAGGCTCCGGAGCAGTTACACCGGAGATTCGTTTTTCCCCTCACAGAAATGGTGCGTGCTGTTTTATAATGTCAGATGGAGTCTGCGAATAAAGTTAAAGACGGCTTGGCACCTCCGTGGTCGTTGCGTCGCCTCGCCAAGGAGACAAATCATTCCTGACCAGCGTCTACAGCGCCAGCCCCTCCCCAACATTCCACATCCCTGCAGTTCAGCTCAGCGCCAAGGGCCGCCGAATCACACCATTACTGTCAGAGGGCTGCTGTCTCTCCATGGCTAAAGAACACATTCAAACGTCTGGAAGACAAAACAGGGAAAACGTTTATTTTTTTATGGAGCGGTTCGCTTCTCGGGAAAGACCACACTGGTTTTAACACGATCCAGCAAGCAAAACAGTTTTAAAACAAGACAGTGCCCGATGCAGGTTGCACCATGCATGATTTGTCCATGTTTATACTCAGCTTACCAATACACGGTACACAATATCACATAACACCAACAGCAATATGCCCTAATTTTAGACTGCCTTACTGTTTTTTTCCACTCTGAGGTTTCTGGTTTTCATTCCACGCAGTAAAAACTATCAAAGCTGTTACTCAAATGACTCTGATTGTATCCTAGAATTAGCTTTACATTTTTCATACAAGTAAAAGCCATTACGGTCATAACAGCTGGGTTCAAGATTCATTGACATCCAAACCAAAATGGAAAGTTTTGAAACTGCACCTCTTGGCAACCTTTTCTCGGCTCTCTACTGTTTTCATCTGACTGGAGCAAGATTACACCTACCAACTGATTCAACTACTGTAATAATGTCCAAGTCCTGTAAATTCACCCCAATTCTCCCTCCATTGAATGCTCAGGAGTCTCAAAATAGTATTTCTACCAGACTGTTGCTGTATCCCAGTCAAAATTCAAATTTTTACCAACAGACAATAAGCTAACAACCTCAACCACATCGCAGCAATTAAAAAAAAAAAGAAAATCTATAAAAAGATGGTTGTATTTGTTGCAGATACAAAGCTAAGACCATCTTGCCGTGTTTAAACGTGCTTTCACCAATTCAGACGCGTTGCCTCACTGTTTACGAGCAGCAGTAAACACTATCTAATCACCTCTTACAAACCAGTGTAATGACAGGGCTGTTCGCAGCTGAAGTCTTCTGAATGAAAAAGTAAATAAGTTATCGTAGCCTCGCTGTGGTCCTGCCAGGCCATGTGAAACACCAGGACTTCTCAGAAGGGAACCAATTCTCAACAGAGATTAACCGAGATTTATGCATGTCTGCTGCAGATGCTTGGCACATACGTATACAGTTATCACAAGACTATGTTCTTTGGATCTCAGCTGAGAGCCTAAGACCCGACAATTCATTTTTGTCCCCTGTAGGACACATGAGTCATAAGTCTCTGGTCTTAATCTCAAGAGCCATATATTTGACATATTAAAATGTCCAGCGTTAATTCAACTCTTATGAGTCCAGTTAGGATCATATGTACTGTACTCTGCAGAGTTGATTCAACACTGAACATCTTACTATGTACCATACTGATAACTATACACTGTAAGGGACATCCCATTAAAAGAAAAAAAGGTATTAATAACGCAGCAGTATCTCTGATGGCTTCTGCAGAAGCGATCTTGCTGATAGCTATTAGACACAAGTTTTTCACTGAAAAATCCATATTGTGAATCTCTGATCTTCCAAAGAAATAAATAGATATAGTTTTTTTGCAGTGAATAAAAAAGAAGGGGGATGGATGTAGCTTAGAAACTTTTCTGGACAGAAATAGTCTGGAGTGATAACCAAAATGACATGTTTGTGCAGTAGTTCACTCAGCTCCATTATGTGGTAATCTCTCAGCCCTTAAGCTCCTACAAACCTCACGAGACCTGTCCAGACCAACCAACTGTGGCCCACGGAGGCTTCTAGAACAAAGTTAAATCAAGAACATTCCAGGTCACTAGACCACGGCAGTACTTCAACGATATTCTTTTTTTTCTTTTGTTTGGTTGTTTTTGTTACTTCTGTATCCTACAGAGAGAAAATCCTTCAAGATAGTGAACATGATAATGATGCAATTTTCAAAAGGAATTTGAAAGTTGGCCAACGAAAAAACAACGCTTATGGGGTGAGGGGCTTATCCAGTGCAGCTGTGAATCATAATGGGCACCATTAGTTTTGTCTGTATGCGTTTGAACACCTCGCCAGCCTTGACAATCACAATTTAAGCAATCAGCCAAGGGAACTGCAATACACATTAATGCAAATTTTTGGCTCTGATAAGAAAAGAACTCTCCTCCACAATTTGACACAGCCTGTTAAGTTTGTCAGTTTACGTTTTTTACATAACAATAGTCTGAGCCACCAATATCATATCTGGGAAAATCAGTCTGTTCACAGCCAAACCGTTGTAGTCACAATGCTTCTTATCCCAATCCAACATTTGCAGAGAGAGGACACTCGCATGCAACGAATGTGTCCTGTTGGGTGGGCGCTCTGTCAATGCACTTGTGCTGAATTTTACACTGCAGACTGCTTCCTTCCTAAACGCATAAACGCACATGCAAGCATACAAGCTTTCTGCTGAAAACTGTGCGAGATTCATTCTACTGAGAGTTCTGTAACAATTGAAAACCCAGACTGGTCATTTTTTTTCCAGGACGGCTCTCCAGCCACCAGCTTCGCTTTCTGCCTCGTCTTTGGGCTTTGGGTCTCACAAACACAAAATGGCTACCAGTACCCCCCGCATCACTGGATGCTATGTACAGTACACTGTCCGGAAGCTTCTGTGTATTCCACAGTGCTATGCTTGCTTTCCTTCCCCAATAGACAGACTATAGACTTTTTTTCAAAAATGTTATAATCTGCTTCATGATGAATTACCCCTCATGTTTACAAAAACTTGAATCTGGACCTAACAAATCTTGGCTCGTGGCGTTTCTGGAGCTGTTGTTTTATTTTTCCCTCATTTAACAGACATGGGGAAAACACAGCCAGTTCATACACTGGCTTCCCTAAGACAAGACTCCCTGCTGAAAACTCATATTCCTTTGCTTCACAATCTGCACACTGAAAAAGTATCTGTCCAGCTGAACGAGTACTTTTTCACACAGCAACCAAAAAGCATAAAGGGCACATGAAATGATTTGGCTCATTCTAACCAGCTTCCAACTGTTACTTTTTGGATTGTTACTCTGTAAAAACTTAAGTTTTACCAGTAAAGCAAAGTGGTCTTAAGGTGACAATAATGGTCTACATATCCAGTGATTTTCAGCAACCAACTTTATAGAGGACTCATGGCTTTTTAATCCCTTATAAAACTGAGCCAACATTTTCAGATACTATTTTTGTTTCCATTCTGACAACACCAAGTGGTTCAAAAATTCAAACATGATTTACACAAGAACAGTTAGGTGAAATGTTCTGTAACTTTGTGGGCATTACTGCTAGCACTGGACAGAGAGGCCACTCGCACATATTACATGAATGATTTGTATGTTTGGCATTACTTGGATGACACTCCCACCTTCCACAACTCTCGGAAATCTATATCTGAAACATAAAAACTGTACGAACACAGCACTGATGCCTTGTTGGTTCTAACCAGCTATGGGCCGGACGTGGTTTGTATAAAATGTTTCCATTTAGGGAGATGCTTTTTAAGCACTTTTTAAACAGTGTACAATTCTCAAGGATTCAATAACTGTCTGGCACCAGCTGTGACCTAATTTGAATGGCTCTTACGAGTCTCCGTAGCCTATTCAAACACTACTGTTTTCATTTAACATATTTCTGACTGAACTATGTGTTAAATGTGGCCTGCATTTAAAACAAGCTATAATCCTGTTCATTACAAGTGAGTGTCACATTTTAATACATCCAAAGACCTCAACAAACCTGCTCCAAAAAAGCACAGGGTAGCTTTATAAAAACCTAATTTAAAAAAGGGATTGCTAGCACAAGGATTGCATGCACAGCGATACTTTGAAATAACTTACTTGAAATCCATTCCAGGGTTAATACAAAGGGTGTCTTATAATACATTGGAAAAACAATTGGACAAGCAACTCCTTTTGCAGATCAATTGAATCATACAGTATTGGAAAATAACTCCTCATTGAGTTGTTTTATAAATCTCCCAAAGCAAATAGTCTTAAAAGGGCCAGCAAAAAAAATAAAATCTTTAATCCTTCAACAAAATCTTTTCCCTTCAAATATTACACAAAAGTCACAGGAATTATGATCTATGTCATATCAAAAGAGATCCCATGCAGAGAAGGAAAGGGAAAGAAATACAGAGATTCCTGGCTTTTAATATCCTATTAAAGGGTAATTTGGCATAACCTCCCTGGCATGAGCGATGGAATTCTTCCTAATTTCTCCTCATTCTGAGTGAATTCCTCCTACAAGACTTTTGTTTTCCTCAAAGGTCTCTGCTTTTCAGCTGGAACATCAAAGAAAAGCGAAGCCCACTATGTCCTGCCATGTCTGATTGTCCGCTTCAGACCGAAGCTGCAGTGAAGGCAGGCATTCCAGCCACAGCCAGCCATTCCGTTAACATGAAGCTAAACTCCACACTCCGGATAATTTCGCTCAGCAGAACCTGTGGTGCGGGCAGAGGCACACTAATTCAAACCACTGGTGCCAAGAGGCCGGAGAGCCTTAAAACCGGGGAAATGCAGGACTGAAATCTCAGACCTTCTGTAACTGGCAAAAGAACCTCAGCACTTTCTTCACCGCAAAACTATCTTAGAATGGTCCAGAGACAAATTTAAAGAGGAAATGATGCAAATTAAAGATTAAAGTTTCCTTTTACCTCAATAGTATGTTTCTCTGTCTTTCTCTCTCCCTCTCCCTCCCACACAACACACACACTCACACACACAACACACTCACACACACTCACACACACATTGTATATACAGTATACAGCGTGTGTGAGATATATTCAGCATAAATATAAATCCCCCCCCCCCCCCCCCCGGTTTTTTAGGCAGCGATTACACAGCAGGTGCTCATAAGAACTGCCCAGGGAGCCTGTGTCTTTCAGGACTTAATGTACTGCAGACTCATGCACCATGATGAGGCACAGTGTAACCACTACCTTACTCAACAGTCCCAAAAAGAACAAGCTCCATAGACAAAATACAGATTTGTCCACGCAGGCAATAATCTGGGTAAACAGGTGTCACGTGAGCCCCTGGGCGCAGGCTTTTTGGAAGGACCGAAACAGACCCCTGAGGAACCGCTCATGGTTCATATGACCGTCTTTCTGAGCACTGACTCACGCTTCCAGAAGGTTTCCTGGAGAGTGGTCTGACGTGTCCGGATTTGACAGTCAAGATATTCCGCTGTGTTTAGCAACGACCTGACCTTCACAGCCAGAAGAGACACAAGACACAATATCATATCCCTGCTCATAAACTGTTCCATGGTCATAGGCTATTAAACTATAGACCTTAAATACAGGTGAACTACTACAAGCCACATACACCACCATAGAGTAGGAATTATGAAAACAAAGCAGTTTGATAGGAGAAAATAATACTATGAAATATATATTTACATACATCAACTGAAGAGTGTTCAGCACAACCATAATATGTCCAAGATGTTCCAAAACAAAAAACACTTCTTGTTTCAACTTTAACTAGTAAGTGTCTAGATTGCCTTAAAATGTGAAGTTAAGTGAAATTTGTAATTTGCGTAATTTGTGCTATCGCCTTGTCTTCTGAAGTTCACTTAACTTATGCTACTAACTTTTTTAAGTTAAAACAAGAAGTTTCCCAGTGTATGGGAAAAGAACACTAAAATAACATCTAGATGTCCCACAAGATAGTAGGACAACACAAAAATGTACTCTTTTCTGCTCAGCACACAGACGGTCATTGTTAAAACATCAGCACGGCCCTTCCGCCCTCTTCTACACCCGACAGCTTCCAGAGTCAACACCCAAGGCCGCGCACCGCACTGTTTCACCGACGCTGTGCGTGGGCATCAAAGGGTCCGCGCGCGGTTGCCAGCGTGTTAAAGCACGCGCCGGCCCCCCCACTGCGAGGGGAATGAGGAGAATTCCTGTATCCGCTGCCCGAGAAACCCTTACAGGAGGAGGCCAGACTCGCAAACCTCCTAATGAAAAAAACCTCCCCTTTCTTCTCCCGGACAGCGCGAGGGAAGCGTCTTACATTCCGTGAGAGAAGCTGTGTAGCCGCAAAAAAATAAAAAATAAAAAAGACATTATGAAAGGAGAACTGCTGGGAAGCCGAGGGTTGAACCGACAGAGACGATGATAGAATTAGGCCGAATATGGCGGTGGGGTTGGGGGAGGAGGGAGGGGGAGGTTGGGGAGGTGGAAACCTGCAAATCTCCAGGGAGACGGAATGCATGAACTGCGTGAACCCTTACCGGCTCGGTAAACGAAGTTGGCCTCGGTCTCGGAGGACGAGGGGGAGAGCAGCTCGTCGTCGTACTCGTTGGAGCTGAAAGACCCTGAGTGGTTCCTCTTGCGTGAGTCCATGACGGCGTTGGAGGCCATGACGTGGCGCAGCGAGTCGTTGAGGTACCGGTGTAGCAAGCTGCTCTTGTACTTGGGCGGAGAAACATAATCCTCTCCGAGCGAGGCGTCGGCCCGCAGACCCGTCCCCATGACCGTGCCCTCCTTCTTGATGACGCTTTGGTACATGGGCTTGCTGAACTCCACCACGCCTGTCTGGGTGTGCGTAGGGTTTTCTCCGTCTGTGTTCGTGGGGGGTGGTAGGTGGAACAACAGGAGAGGGGAAAGAAATCTGTAAGTTTTACCACAGGGCTGGCCAGTACGAAAATCATGACAATGAGTTTGTTACAATTTTGCTGAATAACCAAAAGCTACTTTCCATAGTCCTACAACCTACAACATAACATAGTTCGCATGCAAAGAGCTGCAACATGGACAGTCAATCACTCTGCAGGAATGGGCCTACACTACAGCTTTCACGTTCTTGTCCAGAGCACTTGAGCAATATAGACAGAAAAATGAATGGAGAGCGACAGTGTATGTGCGCTTCTGGGGGGACTTTAACTTTATTCTCCACACTATGGTGGAAATTAGTTTTTGGGGAGTTTGATGTCGTCGGGAGTGAGGTTCCGAGAGAACAGCATAATTAAATGAAAACTATGGCACCTTCTTGTGTAGGTACCGTAGCTACCATGAAACGTTTTAATGTGTTTCTCAGCATATTTATTCAGTACAAGAAACAAGGTAAAGTAGCCAAGAGCGGCCTGCACATCCGGAGACTGCTACTCCCATTTCAATGTTCCCTCGTTGATGTCTTTTACGACACTACAACCCCTAAGCTTGCTTTGAACTTGCTGGTTGCCGCATGTGTCCTTCTAGCATTTTTTATGTCAGAGTTTCATTTTGTCGCTAGCAGACACACACTACTTTACACTCTACATTCTTTGTGACATTAACATACGGCTTGCAATGTTTTTGTTTTTTAAAAGGCCAGATTCGCATTTTTTGCAAGAAGCTGTCTAACAGGATATTTTGCTGTCATTAAGAAAAAAAATAAACTTCTAATAAGATCATATTTAAAACAAAAAGATTGTATGTCTTAGGTTCTACTGTATTTGTAAGGCTACCTCTACAGCATATATATATATTATAATTGAATGGTTGGTTCTGTTTAAGATAAACAAAATAATAATTTAATATTTAAGCCATCAATGAACCCTCTGATTTCTTCATGCATCCATGATATTACATTGATTACATTGTCCTTTACATTGAGCTGAAAATTCTCCTCAAATATTGCGACAATTATCTTTATCAAGCGAAATAAAAAATATACTGTTACAATTTTAGGCCGTATTACACAGCACAGCTCTACCAAACTCCCAACCGCAGTTCCACTTCATAGCATCTGCTCAAAGCTCTTTATAGAACTGAAACATTGCCAATTTCTTTTTTCTTTCCATCAAAAGTATGTATCTGTTATTCTTTGTAAAAACAAAATAATTGCCAGTAAGCACTAGGTGAACTAAAATGCTGGCTGCACTTGCTGACAGAAAGCGCTAAGGATAAAAAATGGTGCTGAAAATCAGATATCCTCAGGAGGAGGAGGAGAAATCAAGAGAACTATGTTCAAGGTATTGTCAGTGCCAGCTCTGTAATTGGATAATTTGGGTATGTCTGAGTTTTGATTAAGTCAAGGCCAACTTATAATTATGGCTTCCACATATCAGAAACACATGGATCTATTCCCCCCAACCCCCAACATCATGCAGTAGATATATGTGGCACCAGAGTGTTCTGCATGTCCTTTAGGGAGGTAAACCTTCAGGTTACGTTTTAAAAGTCAGCATTGTGGTGTAGCGGTTAGGCAACCGGACAGGAAGTGGCAGACTCAGAAATTGTGGCCCAGCCACTGTGCCCGGAACCAAAACAGTTAATCTGAATTCTTTCAGCAAATATCCAGCTTGTGTGAATGCATGATAAATGCAGGCAATGTGCAGTATATTGTCTTGGATGAAGGAGTTTTGCTCAGAAAATCAACAAAAATAATTATTAATTTATAGCTAGTGCAAGCTAGAGATATAATTAAATTTGCCAATATGCCACACTCTCAGGTTACAGAGGCAGATGGAGAGTGTCAAGCTGGCAGTGTATTCAAAAGGGGAGGACACACACACACACGCTGTCATGCACATAAACAAACACACACACAAACACACACTGTGCCTGTAACGTCAAGGACGAAAAGCAAGAGGCAAATACTAAGCATTCTTCCCTAACCCACGGTATGTGTCTTTTCTCCTGAAAGATCTAATTATGGCACTTGGTGTAGTACCGCATTGCAGCACAGAGCACGAGTGTGTGTGTGTGTGTGTGTGGATGTAAGATAAAGTTTATACAGACTGCAATAAATATGAGCCTGAAACAGCCATTCATCTCCAGCTGCAGACTGTAAGCCAAACTCTGCCCTTGTGTTTAGCCTCCAACCCCTGAGGGTGTCCTAATGACAGTCTATCATCTGCACACTTGTGTGTCAGTGCGTCTCCGCTTTTACACGTCTCAGACCCGCACTGTGCTACCTTTCTGCAGCAGGGCCTCTCTTTATAGTTGTCTAAGCTCTGTAGTTTGATTCCGAGTGTAGTTTAGCACACTCCGAGTGCAGTTTAACATATCCGAGTGTAGTTTATCATGCTCCGACTGTAGTTTAGCATTTCCAACTGTAGCTTAGCATGCTCCGAGCGTAGTGTAGCATGCTCCGAGTGTAGTTTAGCATGCTCCAAGTGTAGGTTAGCACGCTGCGGGTGTAGTTTAGCACACTCCAAGTGTTGTTTAGGACAGTCTGAGTACAGTTAGCAGTACCTTCTGAACATGTGTCGTCGCTGCTCACGCTCAGCCTCTCGGCGTTCCCCTGCACATATTTGTTATAAAGCTTGATCCGCAGGGCCCAGCTGAGGTCCGGCTGCCTCACCGTGTTCTTCAGTCGCCGCCTGGCATTCGCAAACCAGTTAGATACCTGAGAGAGAGAGAGAGAGAGAGAGAGAGAGAGAGACTTTAAATCAGCAGTTCCAATGCCCCCTCCTCGTTCAGCAAATGTGAACAGTCCTCCACTCCCCAAAAGAGAGAAAGGGTGGGAGGGAGAGGAAAATGAACAGAACTTTTTACAAATGAGCGTCACGCATGAAATGAGCATGAATTGTGCATAGCACTGGGAACTCTCCAACAGCTGACCAATAGTCAGCTTCAGCAACTATTCACACACTTTCCATAACTAACTAATAACACTAACACAACTCATTTCATCCAATCACATGCACACATCACCTCGGTGCGTTTTTCAAAAACCAACAGTCAGACCCTCCCTATGCTGCTCATTGCCTGTGCTGCCTCTGTACAATTGCACTGACCCTCCACCAGCCCAGCTACCACCTGTTGTTTGGATCTGCTGCTAGGTACTAGTGCGCACACGGTAGTACCTGAACCAGATCCGTTCAACAACAAACCTAAAATAATTTACTTGCATATTCATTAATATGTCTATCTAAATATGTGAGTTGTCCTGAAGGAAAAATAATTTGAATGAACACAAGAAACTAGAGCATAACTGGAGCATCCATTTCTTTACAATAGGTACTTCATTTTGAGATAGCTGGGTAGCCTGTTGCGTAGTAGCTGAGGTACATGATTGGGCCCGGGACCAAGCCCTGGTGTAGCCACGATAAGCTTTGCACAGCTGTTGGGCCTTTGAGCAAGGCCCTTAACCCCACATTGCTCCCCGGGCGCTGCACTTTGGCTGCCCATTGCTCCTAAGTAACTAGGATGGGTCAGATGCAGAAGACAAATTATTCCATGGGTTCAATAATGTATATCTTCTATTTGTCTTGAAAACAAAAAATAAAACAAATCTCAGCCACAATAAATTAGAATGGTACTCATTGTGTATTGTTGCTTTTTGAAAATCTTAAAAATTTGCACAAGATCTGGCAATGAGCCAGTCCAGCTTAATGAACAAAGCGGATAAATACCTCACGGTAATTTTACAAATGTAAAGTTTCATTAACTCCCAGCCTTTGATATGGGTGTGTATGCTTATTTTGGACAGTGTTGTGTGAGTCTAATGACACGTTTTTTCCATACAGGTCATTTTTAGGCAATAAAACAATTTTCAGCTCAAGCTTCTCCATTTCAAATGGAATAGAAAACATTCGATGTTGTACTAGAATAACTTTTCACGCCTAATAGACTTCTAGCCAGTTATGAAGGGCTGGGTGCCCTAAAGCTACAATACTTATTTTGGATTTTGATCTATTTCAAATAGGCGGCATGGATGGTGCAGTGGGTAGCACTGCCGCCTCACAGCAAGGAGGTCCTGGGTTCGAATCCCCGTCGGCCGGGGCCTCTCTGTGCGGAGTTTGCATGTTCTCCCCGTGTCTGCGTGGGTTTCCTCCGGGTACTCCGGTTTCCTCCCACAGTCCAAAGACATGCACGTTAGGCTGATTGGAGAGTCTAAATTGCCCGTAGGTATGAGTGTGTGAGTGAATGGTGTGTGTGCCCTGCGATAGACTGGCGACCTGTCCAGGGTGTATTCCTGCCTTTCGCCCAATGTATGCTGGGATAGGCTCCAGCCCCCCTGCGACCCTGATCAGGATAAGCGGGTTCAGATAATGGATGGATGGATGGATCTATTTCAAATATAATGTTTCCAAGCTAACCAACTAAGTCCCGCATGCTTCATAAAGGTCCACACTTGAAGTTCAGCGCCTAACAGAGGAAATAGGAAAGCTTACATTCAGCTTTGAAAGTGGCGTCATTATCCGCGATGAGAGATTTACTATCGCATTAGCGGCGTTTGTCTCTATGGAGATGTCACGCGGGGTCACGGCACTTTTACAGGGCGTTGCCTTTGCAGACGGAGATCAAAACGCTGCAGCAAAGACCCCGGGATTCAGCGCTCTACACATTCCGCTCCCACTTGCTCGCGCTCGGAAAAACCAACCGCTTTATTAGATATTACAGGGAGCTCTAAAAATAGAGATGACAGTTGTCTAATCTGTGTGCCCTGTGTCAGCTTGATCAGTAATAATTTTTCAATGGACTTGCTGGCTTCATACTTCTATTTTTCAAGTACCTTACTTTAAGTTATCTTACTTATCAACAATGCTTTCATCTTCCCTTAATGGCGCACCTGCCCATCCATCAACATCATTGTTTTGTGAGTGTCTAGGGATGTCCACGCTCCCAATAATAATAGATGGTGAATAAATAGTAATTATACTGCAACTGCACGTCTCCTTTCATGTTTCTATAACAGTAAATATGAATGCTATCGTCACACAAAATACTGTGTTTTACTATCATATGTACGATGTTTACGTTGTATTAGGTACAAACTACTATTGATACAAACAAGTCAGACAAAAGTGTACAAATGACCTGAATTATCTATTTTTCCAAAACAACTGAGAACTCCACTTTTTTTTTTTAATGGTCACAACTGTTAAATATTTTTACCCTGAATAAATGACATAAAACAGAAAGTATTTTAAATGTGCATACATTTGCATTTCATTTCTACTGCATTTCTATCCACACCAGTTAGTTAATTAATTTAAGAATATCAGCTTTGGGTGATATAGAAATAGGGTGTACATGTCAAGGCAACAATGAAAATGTCAAGGCAACAATAACAATGTCAAGGCAACAATAACATACTCAAGGTGTTTTACCCTTTTGACCCCTATAAATTACACACACGAATCAGAGCATAGGTCATTAGTCCCTAGTTTATTCATACATTACTCCGCATCTTACCTGGACCAATGTCATCTGGGAGCCCAGGGCAAGCAGGATTTTCTCCGTTTTAGTGGGGTAAGGATTGTCCCTGTGTTTATATAGCCATTGCTTCAGAGGCCGGGCCATGTCCTGAAGTGCCTGCCGCTTATGTCGCACCTTTCCTCCGCTTTGTCGGGACCTACGCGCCAGAGCAAACATTCCGTCAGACTTTTAAAGCCGTTTCTCTGGACAACATTGAATGACGTATACATTTGCTGTAGCCAAACGTGCATCCAATATTTAACAAGTGAATTACAATAACAATAGTAGCTACATCATGCAGTGGCCGTTCTAAAAGACAAGATACATGCCAATTGCTGTACTAATATATACATATCATGGTGTAAAAATTGCCAGTAGTGGTGTAAGACTCCAATAGCCAGCCGTGTGCTATATAAAAAAGACAAATGTACATACTTCAGCAATCCACTGCTAAATTGAGCATAGAAAGGCAACCAAACATGTTTCGGTTTATGTCAGAAATAGCCTAATATGACGCAGGTGTATTGCATAGTTAGCCTAAATTACGTTTACTAATGTGAGGAATTAAGTAATTGTGTTATTGGTGCAGATAAAATAGTAACGGTGACCATTATGATTACTAGATTAAATACACAGTAAAGGCACTGAACTGAATGTCCTATTCGGGCAAGTTGTTATTATGAGCAAATAATGAAAGAGCTCACAAAAACCCAAACTGTAATATACGGTTCAAAATTATGGTAGGCCCTATAATTAGTTATCTGAAAATAATGAATACACACAAGCGGGAAGTAGTGGAGGCGTTTATTTATTAAACTTGATTTAAATCTGTTAGTCCAGACGTAATTCAGGTCACATTAAATAAATAGCCCAACAAATTTCTACACATTTCGCCCCAGAAAACAGCGTGTTATTAGCTATATTGTCTATTTTCCAGTTTCACTTGCCAAATGCTTCTACTGTAATTTGCGGGATGTGCACATTAAAGCAAAATTAATAATGTGAACACATACTTGGGATTTCCATGGTTTGACTATATCCAATCAATAGAAATTAAATCCGCTGCAATGTGTTTTTGCTGAACCTGTAGATGTCAGTGTGGAGCTGTGATAACATCGTTTTATCGTCTAAACTCTGCTGCAGATGTAACATATTTCCTTCCAACCTCAAGTCTGCCTGAGGTTCATGTTCTACAAATATTTTCCTTGTAATCTAGATCTTTAAGAACAACCTAAAGAACATTTTACTCCCTGAGTTTTGGCGACACACACCTCGTATTTATATTAATATTCTTTATTAGTAATGATACTCCCCATGACGCGGCACCTTGCGGCAATTGTGTTATCCTTCTGTCTCTTTTTTTACACACACAAAGCACTTCAATAACTCAGGCTTAAACTCCGTCAGTGTGTAGGATGTTTGCTTAAGTTGACTCAGATTTCATTCGGCATGGCGTTAGATCTGATGCTGGTTTACATCTTGGCTTATAACGGACTACTGTACTGTCTGCAAATAAAATTCCTGTCAAGTGTAAACACCCCAGGAAGCTGAAGCCACGAGCTTCAGGCGTATGGGTTCTAATGGAGGAAAAATAAGGGATGACACGATTCTCTCTTTATTCGGTTTCTAAAAAAAGCCCCGATTGACTGGACCACACATGCAGTTAAATGAAATATTTGTTTATACAAAACAAGGCGTTTTGAAGAATACATCGAACAAGCAGTAGCTTTATACACATCCAAACATCACAACTAAATAACTACATAAACATATGTTCTACATTTTCAATTACAAATACCAGTGCCAGAGCCAAACCTATTAGGCTACAGAGTCCAACAGTAGAACATATTTTCATCCTGCGAATAATATTTGAAAATATTGTGTCACTCATCAATGTAGACTATTCCTAATTGTTCATACCAATATGTGATACCATAGTTAATACAGTGTAGTTAAATTTGAACGTAACACGATTTATATGAACATGAAATAATCGCACCAGATGCGCAATTACGCATTTGTCCGCATTTTATCCGGGGAAAGAAAACTTGTGACTAATCGGACAATTAACCGCTAACCGAGTACATTAGTAGGCCTAAATGCACTACATATTTCAGTTTTCTTAATCTGCAGGCACGAATAGTATAGCAAAATACCTGTGACTATAAATAGCTGCTTCAAGGCCACAAATTATTCAAACAAATTACAACCAATCAACCACCTTTTTCCTTTATGTATGTTTAAGCAAAAAAACGTATTGTATACATACCCAGACCTTCTATGCCTGCTGGCAGAGTTGTCTTTGATTGTCTGGTTGTTTGAGAGTAAATCTGGATGCTGCCCATCAATTACTTCTAAATAATTTCGGCTGCTCCGTTCAACTTCTTTCGCCTTTTCTTCAAAAATGACTTGATTACTTAGTTTGTTAAACACAATTGTGTTCATCTTTGGTTCTGTATTCCGTGAATATCTTCTATGTGCAGATGTCTCCGGGAATTGCTTTAATACTGATTGCGGCTGCAACAGTGATTCTTGGTAATTTTCCTGTAAAACCCATAAGTGAAAGTGTTTTATACCCTCGAATGACCAAATTTTGACAGACATGTTTTCACCTTACAGATGGCTATAATTTATACACCCCCAAATAATTTATGAGGGAAACAATATTATATTTGGCAATTCAAAAATATTACAATGTGACTGAACAGTCTTAATAAAATCACATCAATCCACACAACGCGCAAACACGAATATATAGAAATACAATTTCTCAATAATGTAGAATATTGCGTTCATAACATGAGTACGATACATATTAATTTAATTAGTAGGATATAACTTTTTAGTCCCGTCTTAAAGTTACGGAAGCGTAAGAAATTAATGCGAGAGCGCAAATAGCAAGAGCCGCCTAAAAGAACACTGGAGACGATGGGATATATATGCTTCGTTTACTTTGAAGAACAACGTAGGCTTTCATCACGCTTGGATATATGTGATTTTATTTTGAAGTCAAGACTTCCATACTCTATTATTAATTTAACTCGCATGCATATGAAGCTGTGTGCAATGCGGCATTCTAACTTCAAAACAAGAACATTTTTAGATATTACAATGACCCCAAAAAGGTTTAGGCTATTTTGATGTATTCATAGCTTATGTTCCAAATGATCTCTTTCAGAAGTAGCCGACTATCAGAAAATGTAGCTACCCACACATAAAATGTACTATGGCTTATTCACATTTTATTACAGACACTAATTAGACCTTTTTTTGCCAGAGATGACTCCTTATAATTCCAAAATAACAGGTGATAATAATATGCATCTCAATCAATAGTAGTGCACAACGAAGCACTGGAACTACCGCTATTTTACCCTATCAAATAAATTATATTGAGAAATGAACCGGCAAATTCAGGAAGTCTGTGAAGACTTGTGAATAAAAGCTTACCGATAGTGATTGCGGCCACACCAAGGAGCACAATGCTACCACACAGTAAATTTCTTACCTGCTTAGCGCCCCTCCTGCGTCTCTCTCTAGTGTAAAATCCCGTTCCCAGTTTCCCATTCCCTGCTCACATGTTCCCGTTCTAAGTTCCTGAGCTCAAACCACACGAACCACGGTCGCTTCGCTGCTTTATTCACCAAGCTTGCGATGCCGTGCCCGGGAATCTGAATATCGCACCCTTCTCATGTTTCCTAGCTAAATGGTGCAGCCTGTGAACATAAAGTTACTGCTGTATGCCTGTTCCGCGCCTTAGGCGAGGCGGGCTACTGGGATACAGCGCTGTAGTGTTCCGCGTTAGTTTCAGCCAGGCTTCACTGCAGAGATTTAATTAAGTAACATGTGGTCTGGTACGGACCACGTCTGTAAGATGTGCTATAGTAAAGCGAAACGGCTATGTGATATTTTTTCGGATTTGATTTCAATTGTTTTAATTCTGGTCAAGCAACAAGTAAGTCGCGCTGGCAAATGTATATTCTGGCAAAATATATAGATCGCAGGTAAAACATCGGAATGCATATTGATTGAGCAGTTAAGGGGGGCAGTTTAGTGTACGGGAAGTTCTCAAATTTATCAAGGCGTGGTGTCAATAAGACGTAGCTTAATTATTGATTATTTTATTGATTGTGCAGGCGCATTTTGAATTTTAGCTGACAAGATGCGTATTATCACCAACATTTTCAGTGATTCGTGTTGTCCTACCAATTTAGTATTTGCGCATCGGCTACAACCACGTCAAATGTATTTATTTAGAACTTGAATCCTGACTTGAATGCTTTTCAATTCACACGTTAACGTTACCCAGCCCGTTTACAAAGCAATACTTTCAAGGACTAATGAAAGATCACGTTTGATTTTGGTAGCGTATTTACTGAATTGGTAGGCTACGCCAAAGGAATGCTTGTGGAAGTTGCTGCACTTCGTCAGCGAGTGGAGTGGGAATGTTTGGAAAGTGAGTCTAGATGTAGGCTAGTTTATCACCTGGTTAAGTGACATTTAGCCTCATTGGTCCACTGAAACAATGTCACTGAAACAGATAGCGACGTGCATTTTGCTTTGATCACCCGTCTTTAAGGGCATTGCTAAAGTTTATATAGCCTTTCATTCCACAAAAGTGCAGCAAGTTAAGACGGCAACTAACCTATTGCTACTCCTCCTAATAATACCAAGAAAGCAATAACTAGCAATACGCTTGTGACTACAGTCTATTGAAGATTAAGCAACAACAATGTATTACAGGGCTGAAGAGCTGAATGGCTACCAAAAACGTAGGTTAGACCACCTTCAAAGGCTACCATTTATTATTCTAAAGAAGCCATTAGAATAACATGCTGCATGCTATTGTGCTTTTATTTACTGTCAATTAAATCCATAATTTATCGTAGGCCGCGTACTAAATTGGGGTCAGTGGCCATAATATTGTGACTTCGTTATAAAGATGAAAGACATCTGGTATAGGCTACTGGGTGTAGTGGGTTGCTGCTCCTCCGTGTCTATTCTTAAGTTTTTTTCAGCAGCCTCGTTGGGTGCAATCAAGTGATTTATAATGAAGCCTGTCAACCGAAAACAAAACAAATAAAATGTCGTTTTATGTCATCCTTTGCATGATGATTGTTTGCCTTTGTTCGTTTCATTGAGCTACTCTAGCACACCAAAGCTGTTAGTTAAAATGCTGACTGACTGGAGAGAACAATTGACAGTGGTCGATTTCCCGTGCAGTTACTTCTGACACTCATTTAAGGCGGCACGAGCCTCACACTTGGTCCACAGATCCAAATGTAAAGTGGATTGGAGCATTTGTCTAGCGTCTGTAAAAGAGATGTACATCTGAATACGAAACAGTTATGGTGTGTCAAACTATTTCAATGCTGTATGACTTCTTACAGACAAGAAAGATAGCTAGGTGACTGGATACAGCAAATCGCCTAATCGAACTGAGGCTTTAGCGATACACATTATAGATGCCGTGTATGCTATGTTAGAGTATTTTCTCCTAATTACATTATTAATCTCGCCGGATGTGCATCATTTAATTACATCTATCGAAAACTTCAAACGCACGTCTAGGTGAAGCCTACATTTCAAATGAATGCTTAAGATTAGGCACTCATTAGTGAATTACAGGAATGAAAAGGCTGCGGATATGTGCAGTGATCTTTAAATGCTTTCAGTAAAATTACGATTTGTGAACAGATACCGATAATGATACCTCACTCTGTTCTACATTCGTTCATTTGCATTATAGCCCACTCTTACAGTGCCACAGATAAGCAGCCACCTTGGGCTGCTATAACCAGAAGCCCCATCCAATACTAAACTGTCTCTGCTGGTGTGTCAAAACCTATAGCACGGTCAGCTGGTGGCAAGTGTGGTTAGCTTTCAGGGTGGGTGAGTGAGGTCACCGCTTGGCAGAGAAGAGGACCCACCGCAGATGACTGACCATCTGCTAAAGCTTCAGCATTACTGGCAGGGCAGTCAATGTTGAGAAAGCAGGGTTTGCTGTGGCACTTACTGTAAGGGCCCATTACAGTGTCCTGGGATGGAGCCTGTCTTTAATAACAGTTCATGCATATCAATAACTTCCTCCTAGGACCATTCTTGGTGGGGCACGTGGACCAAACATATTTCATTTTATTTGTATTGTAAATATATGTAAAATAAATAAATAAAATGACCTTGATCCTTGATCATGACAGCTGTTGATTAGTTGGGTTTCATCTGCCCCATAACAGGCTGAGCTATGATGAATTTTGCTGTTAATCCCTTTTCTTGACAGAAGCTTGAAAGTGACATAAATAAGATGGTTACTATTCTTGAACCTGTTTGACTACAGGCATAATCCTGGTCTCTTCTGAAAGGTAACCCTTTAGGGTTTAAAATGTTTCTAACAATTACTAAAACAAAGTTACTGCTTTTTTCTCACTGAAAATATTTTCTGTACTTCAGTGGATTGAGATTATTGTGACTGTGGCTGGTGTGCTTAGAAACACAATTGAGCCAAGTCACAAATCTGGAACAAATCCCCTTTCAAATTTGAGGACAATATCATCAAAAATGAGCATTCTGCATTGTTCTTTCTAATCTAGGTCTAGGCAGTTTTCCAAAAATGACATCTGGAGTCTCAAAAAGGACACATAGAAACTAAATAATATCATGAGGTGCAAAATACTGCATTTTGCTAACTAAATTATATTCAGCACTAGTGCAGAATATTAAACATATTAAAGCTGAAATAACTGATCTAGAAGCTAGGTGTGCACTCAGTAGCCACTATTAGATACTCCTTAACACAAATGGCCTGCTCCTCCAAGCAAGTCAATAACATGGCAGCAATGAAGTATATAAAACCTGCAAAACAGGTTCAGTTGTTGTTCAACCAAACATTAGAATGGACAAGACGTGTGATCTAAGCGCCTATGACCGTGGTAGGTTTGCAGATGCCAGGCGTGGTGGTTCCAGCATCTCAGAAACAGCTGCCCTCCTGGGACTGTCATGCACAAAAAACATCCAGTGACTGGTAGTTCTGTGGGCAAAAACATCTTGTTAATGAGAGAGGTCAGAGGAGAATGGGCAGACTCCTTCAAGCGAACAGAAAGGCCACAGACGCTGGGACCAACTGCATCCATGCAAGCAGAAGTTTCCACCAAAGCACACCAGTATTCTTGAAAAAGTGCCCCTTTAAATTCTTCTGGCCAAGAAGGGCAACACATTTAGTTTTAGAAAAACGAACCCTTTTGCACATAAAAGCATACAAAAAGAACAAGGGCAAGCTTTTTGTAAAATAGGATCTTTACAGTAGCTTTAAATTCACTACGAGTGACCAAGCCATGAAATTTATTGTAAACATGTTGGAAACAGATGATTGCATGTCAGAATTTGGCATAAATAGCATGAATCCGTGGATCCATCCTGTTTTGTGTTAACAGTGCAGGCTGATGGTGGTGGTGTCATGGTGTGGGGAATGTCTTCTTGGCACACATTAGGCCCAGTAATACCAATTGAGCACCATATGCCACAGCATAGCTAGGCATGGTTGCTGACCATGTGCATCTTTTTATGGCCAGACATTTTTCAAATGGATACATCTAGCAGAATAATGCACCATATCAGAAAGCACATATCATTTACAACTGGTCCCATGGACAAGACAGTGACTTCAGTTTACTCCAATTGCCTGCACAGTCCCTTAAATCCAGTAGTGCACACTGTGTGATGCTACCAAGACAGTAAGGATCAAGATTCCTAAGAACTCTTTCCAGTACCTTGTTAAAAACATGCTGTATTCATTTAGAGGCAAAAGTACCTAATAAAGTGACCACAAAGTGTGTATGGTGTAGTTATAAAGCAACTTGTTAATCGTATAAACGTCTTCTAAAAAAACAATGATATGATTACAATTGATAATTATAAATGAAAATGACAATTATATTAAACTCACTCAAGTCAGTGGTCTAAATGAATAGTTGAACATCGGCAGTTGAAATTCTTAACCCTTCACTCATTGAAGTCAATTGAGTCTTCCGTCTCAAAATTGAGCTCTGTTGCAAAGCTAAAATCACTGTAATTTGTAAGTTTTCCAACAGCACGGAAAAAGGTCAAAGGTCACTCTTCTGGGGACACACAACAATAACCAATCTGAACTTTTTGATACTTGGCTGATGCACTGGTGACCTGTTTCATGCAATACAACTTAATTGGTTGAGGGAATACACAAAATTGTTTTAACAAATCATTGCTTTGTTAGAAAGATGTTGTAAAATGCATTTAGCATAGTGAAGACTTAGACACACCCATATTCCCGTCTACTTTCATTCATGTAAATGCCTCCTCGCACCCAGGGCATCTACTTCCATTTTCCATAGAAGTGCAAGAAACTGGCTTCTGTTGGGAGTGGGTCTTTTAAACACAGGTCAGCTGGGCTCCTCTGCTCCTGGGTGCAGGTGTCCTTGTAGCCCTCCTCCCAGAGGTCTCTGTTGTCCTTTGTTGAATGCCATTCCTCGCTATCAAGGCAAAACTTAACTGAAAGCATTCTGGCACCAGCTGGGTAGAAGGAGTGTTACTCATTATTTTTTATTTCTTTCTGTTTATTATGTTTTCTTCTCTTGGAGCATGGATCTGGGGTTTTTTATGTACACATTGTTGCAGTAACAACATCTGCTCAAAAGGACAATTAAGTGTTTATGCGTCATGAATAAACACCAATTACAGGCTCTGGGAATATTGAGAGAAGAGGAAAGGACCACAAAAGAAGTGTAAAAATGTCATGTTGCCCTAGATGTTCAGTGCATCTCATTTACTATGGACACATTATGGCAAAATGGGTAAGGGGCGTGTGCTTGCATATTAGTGAAAGAAGGAAAAACGTTTTTGGCTGATTACAAATTCTTCATTTGCAGGGATGTACAATTCTAGATAATTATGGCACTTGGACAGGCAAAAGGTCAAAGTGGACCCTCTTGGTACAAGTTGTTTATAGGTTTAAACAGAAGATCTTTCATGCCCTTTCTTGCTGTTTTATAGATTCTGTGCCTTGTTTTGTGTCTGTCTTTCTTTATTATGACATTTTCACACCAGCACTTGATATAATTTTGTAGTGTATCCTGAAAGAAGCTTAGGGAAGAGAGAACACTAAAATCCATATTTGGAAAAAAATAAATAATGGCTGTTGAACAACCATTTCTGCTTTTGACTGAACTTAATCATAAGGAACACTAAGCAGAATATATGTAGTTTCTTTTCGCACCTACTTGAAGCCATTATGGTGTGCGAGCCAGATGTCATTAGTGACTGTTTGGTGTGCTATGCTGGCAATGACATTGTGTTCAGAAGTAATGGTCTCCTCTCAGACACATATTTCTTCACAGCATTTTTTTTATTTTAGCACAGGGCCATGTAATGTGTATTTCATATTTTATGAATGGCTTCTAGGGAAAATAACAAAATAATATATGTACACACTCCCCCAGCACACATTAACACACTCACAGCCAAACATTCCTATTTCCTTGTAAATACATTTTTCAACTTACATATTCATCTCATTCAGAATTCCAGAACTTAAGTGTGATTTTACAAAACGCTGGCACTCCAGAAATTGTTTAAAATGTGAATGGAAAGACTGACCGCTTAAGGTTTGAAGACAGTCTATTTAAACAGCACGCTATATTTTAGAATATGATACATTGCCCTGGGAGGGAGAATGATTAATCAATGTCAGGATCATTGCGGGAGAGAGGAAACACAAGGGTGCTGAGCGGAGAGCACAGATTGTGACAGATCACGCAACGGGAGGAGAAAGAGGGCTTGGGGTATCTCCTGGCAAGACTGGTGGCCCAAAAAGTCACCCTTGCACCATCAGGGGCTTAATAAACTTAAACTTAAGTCTTAAATATTTTAGTTGAATCTGTCTGAGCAATGCAGATTTTTTTTAACAAGCCCAAAAGTCAAACTGGATCAGGAAGGCCTTTTATTCCGGGATGATTCCACACCATTCCACACACGTTTCTCTCATGTTCAAAGCTTCATGGTTGGCTGCCATGAGGAGCTTTCAGGTTGGCTACAAACCATTGAATGGCTTCTGGCTCCCAGCTGTGTGTTAGACAAAAAGGGTGTGCGTATGTATGCACCATGCATGCACCATGTATGTACACTTGTCATTAAGAGCATTATATTTTCTAAAGTCTCGACACTTACTGTACAGCTGTCTCTGCAATTATTCCTTATTTTATTTTCTAAGAGAAGTTTAATTTTATGAACACGGCAAAAAAGAAAAGAAAAAAAAGTCAGTTAAATGGTTGGCCTTTAAGTTTAAACTTCAGGGCCAACTAAAATTTTGTCCTTGATTAACCTACAATTAAAACTACTTTTATCGAGCTAACTTCCTTTGAGTCTTACTTCCTGTATATGTGATTGACCGTCTGCTTGTACAAATCAATTATTAATACTTTATGGAGACCTCACTATGCAATGACGATAAATTATCCAGATGTGGAATTTACTTGCTTGTGTCTGTTTATTTATTATGAAGTCAGCAAGTAATTTTATGTTTTATAGATGGGAATGTCAAATTTATTAGGGCAGTGAAATGGATTTAAATGTCTTAAGAACCACCCTGTGATGCAAAAAAATGTCATGATGTTTTTGACCTTTAAAGAAGTGTGATTTCAGAAGGCATATGACCCAAAAAGCAGAATGAAGATGGGCCGTAATGTTCAGTTCAAATAATTCCGCCCTTAAGCTCTAAAATGTATCAAAGGGCAGGGTGATGTTAGCACTAATGATGATACAATTTACAGTTATTCTCCATTGGAGAATATATTCTGTTCACTATGCTGTGGACTCTGTGTTCTCGTTCTTGTTTTGCAGAACAGAGGCCTTGTGTGTAATGTGTGTGCAGTGACACAGTGCTTGTGTCAGGAGTTATTAAAATGCTGCTTAGCTTCTCAGAGGAGAAAACCACTTACGTTATTTGGAAGGAGCG
Organism: Conger conger; assembly: GCF_963514075.1. NCBI lineage: Eukaryota > Metazoa > Chordata > Actinopteri > Anguilliformes > Congridae > Conger > Conger conger. The sequence goes on along the minus strand of NC_083763.1, from coordinate 27,197,726 downwards.
TTTAGTGTTCATTAGTTTCTTCATGAAATTTTTGAGGTCTAATGCCTGGGGATATGTGGGAGAGTTGGGTGTTTCAAAGAGAAGTTTCACTTTACAAAAACACTGAAAAGGTTTCACATTTAAGCACAGTCTGCAAAATCTAACACAATAAAGTTAATAGCTTTATGATATTCCAACTTACTGTTGGACATGTCACCTGCATTTCAACAGGTAGGTCACTATCAGTTGACATCTGTGTTGCCATGCCATTCTCCTGGCTTATGGACATTATTCAAATTATCCTATCCTTTTAGTTTAAATTTCACTGACTCTAGTAATATTTCCTTAATAGTTCCCTAAGCATACTCCAAGATACCATGTACTGGTATGAGATCCTGACTGCAGGTTAAAGTTGGATTTGGGGGTCAGTTAAGTCACCAAGCCATGCTGGTATGACACGGAGGACGGGGCAAAACGCTTCTCGTGAAAGTTGTGTCGCCCCCTGTGGATGCTCAAGGTACTGCACGAATCCCAGCCGATACAGTAAGCACCCACGATTTCAGGCCTTGTGAAGTGAATCTCTGAATGCCACTGAATGCAGCGCAGGACCAATGCCTCTACAGAAGCACTGAAACTACAGGGAAGAGAGCGTCTAATTTTGCATGGATAACGTACCGGCACGGACTGACTTCCATAGAGAGCAGCATTTTCCTTTTTCTGAGGGGTTGTGGCTCTCATAATACAGAGAACAGCTTTGTATGGCTTTCAAAATAATCATTCTGTTCGCTTTTTCCCTCCCCAATACAGTACATTATGGAAATTGAACAGGAATTTGCCATGTTTCAATGCTGTAGATCATAATGTCAAAGACCTTGATCAAGTTCAGGCTTCAGGTTTCTGCTCATTTAGGCCTAAAATATTTTTAAATACAGGGTTCTGAAGATGTTGAGAACGCTTGCAATGGATATAAAGTGCTATTAATCACTGATTTATTAGGAATGAAGACAATGGTTCTGAGATAATAGTGGCTCGGGCCTGCTCCACGTTGCACCCTGGAAGCAGACCCTCCCGTCAGAACAACCAAGTTCATGTTCGCTCTCCTCCCCTCCCTGATCCACGGGTTCTCTAACAGCTCAGCCTGCTTAAACGTGTTAGAGTAACAGAGGTTTCCAATACATATTTCCCGTGTTTGGCTAATTTTTAATATTAACGACAGAGGCCCTGAGGGCATTCCAGCCGTCTCGGTGACGAAACGCAAAGTCTGCGGAGTTAATTAGGACCAGAGCAGCCAGGACACACTGCAGCCAGGCTGAAAAACAATGGAAACTGACATGCCATGTTTTTACTAAACATCTGCGACTTGTGCGTTTGCTTATTGAGAACATCTCTGTGCCTCAGGAAGATCTGAGCACCTGGAATTTTTCCCTGCCATGAATCACATTGTGACTCTAAGAAAACAATAGTTTCAGATAAATTGTTTAAATTACTAAGAACTATAAATTAGGGGGGATATCGTCTTATAATACCCAAGAAGAATATATTTGACTTAAGATTAACTTAACTTTAATGTGCTGCAGGTGTTTTACACTATATTTTTTAAAATTATTGTGGTATATGACTGAATGTTATGCTGTCAGTTTACATGTGGTGGTGTTTTGCGATCAGTTACATTTTTAACAGTTCTTGTTGACTTGGCTCTATACTCCAGCACATTGGATTTGAAATGAATATGAGGTTAAAGTGCCGACTGTCCGCTTTAATTTGAAGGTATTTACATCCATATTGGGTGAACATTGTAGGAATTACAGCACGTTTTATACATCGCTCTCCCATTTTAGGGGGCCAAAAGCAATTTGACAATTGTCTGCTCAGCTGTTTCTTGGCCAGCTGTGTGTCATTGCATCATTGGTCATACACAAAAAAGCTAACAAAAGGTCAAGAGTTCATTCTAGGTGTGGCGTTTGCATATGGAGTCTGTTGCTGTTGTCTCTCAAAATGAGGACCAAATACGTGTCAATGTCAGTAAAACAGCCCATGAGGCTGAAAAATCTGACTAAATAAGAAACAGCCAAAACATTGATTGTGTTAAAATCAACTGTTTGGTACATTAAAAAGCTAGCATGCCCTGGTGAGCTCAGCAATTGCAAAAGACCAGCTATGCATTCAAGACGGCGAGCATTTGTGGTATGTATGTTTGCACCAAAGAGATGCTGAGGAACAATATAACAGCATGATATCATAATATATAATACACTCAGTGACCACTTTATTAGGTAGACCTGTACACCTAGCTTGTTAATGCAAATATCAGCCAATCATGTGGCATAAATGCATGCAGACGTGGTCAAGAGGTTCAGCTGTTTTTCAGAACAAATGTCAGAATGGGGAAGAAATTTAAGTGATTTAAGTGACTCTGACCGTGGAATGATTGTTGGTGCCAGACTGGGTGGTTTGAGTATCACAGAGACTGCTGATCTCCTGGGATTTTCACACACAACAGTCTCTAGAGTTTGCAGAGAATGGTGTGAAAACAAAAAACATCCAGCGAGCAGCAGTTCTGCAGGCAGAACCGCATTGTTAATGAGAGACGTGAGAGAAGAATGGCTGGTCGAAGCTGATAGATACGCAAATAACCATGCATTACAACAGTGGTATGCAGAAGAGAATCTCTGAACACACCTCTTCAAACTACTAAAAACCTTTACAGCAGCAGAAGACTTAATAAGTCGAAAAAAAGAAGTCTAATAAATAACCTAATAAAGTGCCCACTGAGTGTATATTGCATCATAACAGCCAAATGGTTGTCAACTTTTGCAATCCCTGCGTCTTCCCCATTGGAAGTCATTTTTGGTCATCCCCGCATTACCTTTTCAAACTGAGTTAGTGTTTGTGGCGAACAGAAAAAAAGTGCATATGTTGTCAAATGTTAGTCTTTAATGCACATCTGATAGAGCACGGAAGACCACTGTAGTTGACTGAAAAATACTTCAAATTGTGAAGAAAAAACCCTTTTCAACTGTCAAACAGATCAAGAATACTTTCCATGATGGAGGCACAGATTTTTCAAAGACTACCATAAAGAGAAGACTACACCAGCAGAGGGTTCTCCACAAGATGCAAACCCCTGGGAAGCCTCAAGAACAGAATGGCCAGTTTAGTACATTGAAAACTGTAGTTTGTGAACAGTCTTATAGAAAGGTGAGACAAGTATTCACCTATATCAAAGCGATAGAAAGACAGTGTGGAGAAAGAAAGATCTGCTCATGATCCGAAGCATACCACCTCATCTGTAAAACACGATGAACACTTGGGCATGTACTGTATGGCAGCCAATAGACCTGGCTCGCCGGTCATTATTCATGATGTGACTGCTGATGGAAGCAGCTGGATGAAATCTGAAGCCTGAAGAACATTTAATCTGCTCAGATCCAACCAAATGCTTCCTACTCATTGGACAGTGATCGAATACAGAGGATTTGCAACAATGTACAAAATATGGCAACTTTTTTTTAAAGATTATGCTATTTGTCCATTACTTTTGGTCCCACAAACTATGGATCACCCAGTATGAAAGTAAATACCCTCAAATTGAAGTGGAAAATGCTATGAAATACTATGAATTATTAATGAAATCATTTCTGATTATACCGGGCCTTACATACCTGTATGTTCATCAATGGGTTTTCTGTAAGTGAATTATTTCCTGTGAAGCATCACAGTCAATGTAATTATAAAAAAACTTTTTTTCATTCATTTGTAATAATAACAAATGTAGAAATTAACACACAGACACACCACACACAGACAGGAACACCAATGTAATGATATATTTGATTTTTAAATGTGCTGCAAGGTTTCTGAATGTAATACAACCAGATGTGGGGCTTGATTAGATATTAATCTTTCACAAGGATTTAATACAGTCTTTGAGCAGACGACTTGCACTCAGAGCTGCTCCACAGAAAGGAAATCGTATAGCACTTGGCATGGGCACAAACAGAAGAAGAAAGCATTTATTGTTATTATTAAATCAGACACTGAGAAGAAATAAAATCTGAGGCGGATGGAGTCTTTTATTAAAGTCTGTATGAAATCCAAATGAAATAATCGCTCAAAATGTATCGGCAGGATTTTCCAAAAAACGTTTCCTGCTATTACATGCTCAGTGACATGAATATATTGATGCGTGCACATATCCCTCCGGTTCTGCACGTTTAGCTTTGGTTACGATCTATAGGAAGATGTCTGCAACGTGGTCTCTGAACGAGCTGCTTACCAAACCCTTCGGAGGCGATGGACTGTCACAGAAGTACTCGCAGAAGCCAAGTTGGTGTGAACATTTTTTTTTTTTTTTTTTCTTTAACCGTATCTGGCTTTTTCATTGGCCATGGCCAGTCGCCGAATGTTTGCCACACACCCGGCCGCCGCTTCCTGTAAAACCTCGTCCGTGGATCCCATCATGGCCAGGAGGAGCTGCCCCAGAGAAACGAGAGGAGAAAAAAACAAGCTCTTAACAGGCTGCGGTGAGTCTACCAGGCTCATTCATATAAAACATCCTCTCACCCTTCACAGGTATTTGCCTTATTTCGGTGTTCGTTTAAATAGCATGGCAGCAAATACTGCATATTTACTGTGACATTAAATTGCAGGCTGCAATAGCTTCGTATCTGTTACCTATTTTGGATCCAAGAGGTATGATTTAGTATACGCTACAGCCACAAGCACGCGCTACCTAAAAGTTTGCTCAGTTGAAAGTGTTTGGCTAACAGAAAGCCATGGGCATTAAAACATGAACAGGAACCACCCAAATTGACAGCCCACTGTTGCAAAGATCACATTACAGTATATCCGAGTATTACAGGTTTGTACAATAAGCCTTTTTGTCTCGCTGCAGAACACGATTTTTTCTCCCTCCAGAAATTACATTTTTAAGAACACGCTACATAAAATGAATTGCATTACAATTATTTTTATTGTGTTTAAAAGAGTCCTTATTATACTGTCAGATATCATGAGCCCAAAAAAGAACTGCCAAGGATACATTACGGCTATGGTACACCCGTCTTTTTTTACCCTTAGAGTGCATCAAGTCCGTGGTGAGCTGCGGGCTCAAATGAAAATAAACACAAATTCAGGCACACAAAAAAAATAAAAAATACAGTCTGGCATGGAAAGCATTTTAAATTTGTTCAATGTGTTCCTCTATGAAATCACAATGTTGTGCCATTGAACCCTCTTAAGCAACACGGACAATTCCCTTCCGAGGTAGTCTGTGGTACATCAGTAATGACCTTAAAGTGGCAAACTACTTGGCCGTCGTTTAATTCAATCTGCTCTTGCCTGTGCTCAAGTTATTGAGTGGAGCCTCTGTTTCTCCAGTGAAGTCCTCTGCTTGCTTTAGTGTCTTACGATGACGGAGGGACTATGGGTATTGTTCACGACTCAGTCGGTCAGGAAGTGCATCTCTCTCCCTGGACCAGATGTCCAGCCAGGGAGGAAGCACTGGGATCCATCCATCTTTCACAACACGTTTAAAGGAGTTAGGGCACAGAGCCTGTTTGGCATGTTTTTTAATATAAAAAAAGTATTTAAGAAGGTATAACACATCTGAGGCGATTCAACGCGGCTTTAAAAAGGAAGCCACACAGAGGCTGGAACAAATTTTCACCTGGAACAAGACAGCGTTTCGCCAACACGGAAGGCAAAAGGCGTTTTCCTCTTAAACCTAACATTTATTAACGTGCATTTTGTGCCACTCTAAGCTTACATTATGCCACAGGCACTCTAAACAGATTTAAAAAAACAACACAGGGTTGCAAGCTAATGCACTGCGGTGGCAGAAACATACAGCCCCCTCAGACAAGTCCCTTTTGTGAAAATGGAGGATGCTTGAAAAGTGCCAAAAACAGCCTTTTGCCAACCTCACAGCATGTTATTCAGACTCAGCCAAATAAGAGCTCCTGAAGCACAGCTAAGGCTAAGATAAGCGCGTCTCTCTTTGCATTTTTTTCCAAATTTCATCCCAGCTGGGAGCTCAAAGGCTATAATACGACTCTTGTTAGAGATTCTCGAACCTCTGTAGCGTGATAGCCCTGGAGTCTCGTTCGAAAAATTAACCCAGAATCCCGAACGCTGTGCTGCGGTGCCTCCGGGGGTGGGTGTTGTGGACCGGGCTCTGCGGTTCTGGAGGCGGTATGGGGAGGCCCGTACGTCAGAACCAGGGAATGGCGGCGCGGTGTTGGGGCAGGCAGGAGGCGGGTCTGCTTCTTCCTGCGAAACGGGTCCTGAATCCCCCGCTGAGGTTTCCTCCCTGTCTGGCAGCCGTGACCCAGCCCAGCGGACCTTCCTGTGGTTCGGGCTCCTCTCTCCCACAAACAGGCCCGGTTTGCAGAGTCCTGCACCGCAGGAGAGGCCGAGACCAGTCAAGGTAAACAGTGCTCCCAGGGGCCTCTGGGAAGCCAGTTAGATTTAGCCGCTCTCTCTGAAAAACACGCCGTTCAAATCTCCTGACTAGACCCTGTATTTGTATTTGCTCCATTTGGAGCAAAACTTGACTTCAGCCTTGACGGAAATCTATAGCCAACTCTTAGGCTTAGCACTTCAGATTAAATTTCCAATGTCCTTTGGCAGATAGAGTCTAACACCACACGCTTGTGTCTTGTAGAAACAAATCTGGAAGCGGTTTTATTACAGTGGAGTTATCTTTTCCCTGTATCTGAACCTTAAAATATGTAAGAGGGCACAGTGTGACTCAGAGGAAACATTTCAGTGAGTCGCCACTTAGCACATCTAACTGCATTCTTATTTTTTACCGTCTCGCTCAATGACACTCACAATCTGAATACAGAGGCAGCTGCCTGTATGGCTATCAGAATTAGAATAGGCCAAATATACTAATGAAAATCCAAAGGACAGAATAGATGCAAATGGTATTTATGTACTTTCTATGTATTAATAGAGCACTTTCAATTATACCATTGTCTGGGTAAATAGACTCTGATTAGATGCTATGTGGTGATTAAATACATGTACTCATTCAACGTTTTACAAGTATTCCAGGTGAAGTCTAATCACCATTCTAAATTCATACGCTGCCTGTGGTTTACTGCAAGGAGACCCAAAGCCATCAGTGTGATACCGATTAGAATGTTGTTGTTTTTTATTGACCATGACTTTCTCGTGCCAATAAAGCTATTGGATTTAAAAATTGTGAACTGGCATATATAATAATATACACTCTATTAGGCATTTATTAGACTTATTTTTTAGACTTATTAAGTCTTCTGCTGCTGTAGCCTATCCACTTATCCACTTAGGTATGATGTGTTCAGGGGTGCTCTTCTGCATAATGTGTGCTTATTTGTGTTACTGTCACCTTCCTGTCAGCTTTGACCAGTCTGGCCCAAAGTCACTTAGATCACACTTCTTCCCAGTTCTGACATTTGGTATGAAAAACAGCTGAACCTGCATGCGTTTATGCATTTAATTGCTGCCACATGAATGGCTGATTAAATATTTGCATTAACAAGCTGGTGTACAGGTCTACCTAATAAAGTTCTTGGTGCGTGTATATACACTAGGTATTTATTAAACTTATTTTTTAGACTTCTACTGCTGTTGGCTATCCACAACATGCGTTGTGTGTTCAGAGATGCTCTTCTGCATACCACTGTTGTAATGTGTGGTATCCCGAAGAGCATCTCTGAACACACAACGCATCATAACTCTAAGGCATTTCTGCCTGCAGAACTGCTGCTCATTCAATTTCTTTCTGTTTTCTGCACCATTCTCAAATGTTCAGCACCATTCACCATTCTTGCAAACTCTAGAGACTAGTGTGCGTGAAAATCCCAGGAGATCAGCAGTTTCTGAGATCACCCTGTCTGCCACCAAGAATAGTCAAGTCACTTAGATCACATTTTTTCCCATTCTGATGGTTGATGTGAACATTAACTGAAGCTCCAGACCTGTATCTACATGATTGTATGCATTGCATTGTTGCCACACAATTGGCTGATGAGATAACCGCAGGAATAAATAGGTGTAATAAAGTAAAGCTGTTCCTAATAAAGTGCTCAGTGAGTGTATGTACACAGCTAAAAGCAAATTTCTTCCTGAATGAAAATCATTGCCAGTTGAAATATCATCACAGTTTATAAATGATAATAAAAAGTGAAAGTACTGAGTCTCTCTCAGGATATGCTCTCAAAATTTCTCAAAGACACCTAAAATGAGGAAGACAAAAAGAATGCCAAAAGCTAGCTTGCGCATACCAAAAAAAACTATCTTTAACATTGGACAGCTTATCAAAGGGCAGGCTAATGTTCCCGTGATTGTTGCCAGGTCACATAATGACTTTGCAACAGTTACTTTGTTTCAAACGTTTATTTGGCACCACTGTATTTTTGGCCATATGTGCACAATACGATTTAGATCCAGCAACATTCTTTTCATTCTGCAGGCCTAAATTCTGAGGCCTAAATACAATCTGTTAATTTTATGTTTCGCTTAAGTGGACCGTGTTGCTATGTGGGCAATACATTTATCATTTAGTCATTCACATTCAGATGCAGTATTGCTTGTGGTTTCATTCCTGAATTCAAGATTATAATTTCGCTATCCAGTATAATACTGTATGACTGCATTTTGTGGAAATGATGTTGAAAACAAACATAGCTTTATTCAATAATAATATATCTGCTTGAAATTTTGGAATATATTTTCTTAACACAAATTCTATTCCTTTAAATGCCTTAAAAACATAGAGAACAGGAGAAGTAAGAACATGAAGGAGTGCACAGGAGTAACAAACGTTTTTCTCATTTACGTCTGAGTCCTAAAATACATACCAGGAGCTGGCAGCGGTCGTTTTCTGGAATACCTTCAGTTGAAAATGACCAATAATTACCATCTGCATTTTGTAATTTACAACAATTTACTTCACAAAGCTTTTCTTATGAAAAGGGTCCTTTAATACAAAAATCTGGCTAAAGTTGTCTCCTAGGATTTATGCTTTCAGCAAACAATCCCCAGTCCTCTGGAAGCCATGTAAAGCCGAGGGGAGAGCGTGTTGATTTTGTAGCGAGGGGGGAAAAAATAAAGCCCATCCTTGTCGAGCTGTGAGATACCAAGTGTACATGTCAAATCAAACTGGAAGGCAATTAATCTCAGGTCCTTTCAGTTCCACGACGGTGCATGCTTCCCCTGAGATGGCAGCCCGTGAGACCGGCCCCTGTGCGAGCCTTGTTCTTAAAGTCTGAGGCGCGTCCTCAAAGGAACCGGCGAACATGATTCTGTTAAACCAGGGGATCGCGTGACGTGAACCGCGACAACTGTGAAAACATGTTTCCGAATACTTTGCTCTCACAGAGCATGGAGAAGTGAGTGAGGTACACTGAGTGTATTGAGGAGCATAGCACCTTCCAACTGTAAAATATCTTTGTGTTAAATTGCTACCCTGCTGTAAAATCTAGCCATGCCATCTTGACCAGCTTGAAAACTGAGCTGGTCAAAGTTGGTCATAAGTTGGTCTAGCTGGGTATGAGCTGGTTGACCAGCATGGCCAAGCCTGGTCATAAAGCTGGTCAACCTGGGTATGAGCTAGTCAAACAGCTTGTGCTGGTAGCTTGTTGGGGCTTGAGCTGGTGAAACTACGTCAAGCTGGCAGCTGGTCTGAACTGGTCAACAAGCTAAAACATGTCGAGCTGGGAGCTGCTCTGAACTGGTCGAAAAGCTAAACCATGTCGAGCTGGGAGCTGGTCTGAACTGGTCAACAAGCTAAAACATGTCGAGCTGGGAGCTGGTCTGAACTGGTCGACAAGCTAAACCATGTCGAGCTGGGAGCTGGTCTGAACTGGTCGACAAGCTAAACCATGTCGAGCTGGGAGCTGGTCTGAACTGGTCAACAAGCTAAACCATGTCAGGCTGGGAGCTGGTCTTTTTCAGCAGGATACAGCTCAGGGCTATACAGGTATCTTCACATCTCTGGTCAGTATTATATTTGCACTTATATCAAAGGGAAAGGGTAGAAGAGAACAGTGCATAGCAGTTCTGCATGTAGCTCAGAAATCTCCTTGAATTATACTGTAGTATTATTTGGACATGCTAAAGATGCAGCGACAAGAAAAAAAATAGCAAGTCAGACAGGTCACTAATGTGTTTTCCAGTGTAAAATGCTTTCTTTTCGATGCTTAATTTCCACTCCTAAGCTTAGGGGACAGAGTTATACACCATTAAGAATTGTGGGGAGGAAAGTTTCTTACCGAACAGAACGCTGAGAGAAGGCATGTGCTCATTGGAAATCATTATACTGCCAGTGTGTGTGTGCATGTTTTGAGAGCTTTTCAAGGCAAAAAAGTTTTTTTGAAATACTGTTGCAATAATACCAGACCCGGTCTTGAATTTTACACCCAAGCATAAATTAGGTGGAGAGACAGAAAGAACCCAGCATCGGTTCTTGATAAACGTGTTAAACGATCTCTAAAACTTTAGGAAATATTGTTTTAACACATTTTGTGCCATACCAGGACATATATCAAGAGCAGGATGTATAACTGGACTGACTTCACCTCTAAAAATGACAAGCTCTCCTGTTGTAATGCTTCCTTAGGGTCAGACAGGAATGAATCATTTCTCAGCACGAAGCCAGCCCTAATATGATAATAACTTGCATTTCAGCACTTCCTATTAAAAATGAATTGAAAAGAGTCTGACAGGCTATTTAACGAGGCCATTTAAAACCCCCAAAATACATTCTGGATTGGTGCTGAAACACTGTGCTGGTACATTAATAATGAAAATTGATAAGAAAGAGTTTTACTGCAACACTGCAGAACACCTACAATATGGACAATTTGGTAAATAAATAAATAAATAAATAAGTCCAAAATACTGGCTGCCCAGTAATTTGTCATGTCTTGACCTAAAAACATTCTGCTGAACAACTTTCGCAAATTGAACATAACTCCTTTTGGAACAGCCAATGCTCAGTTCAGCTACCAATTACGGGTGGTGTTGAACCGCATACAACGTAACGACAGATCGTGCTGAAGTGCACCATTAAAGGAACATGGGAATTAATATTTGGCTGCAACTGTAGAACCACTTCAGAATTCATAAAGCAGAAGCATAATTCCAAAGCGGTCAGTACATTTAAAAAAATAATAATGCTTTGAGGAGTCACAAATGAAATTGTACACTTGAAATGTCGGTTACTGAATTAGCAAATCAGTTCAAAGCACTATAACATAAACGACTGTTCTATATGCAAAATGCCATCTGATGATAACATCTGCACAATAATATCAGTTGCAAATATAAACACATTTTGCAGAGAAGCAGAAAAATAAATATACTTGCTTCCAATCCAATCCAACTAAAACTAGCATCACATCCTGTGACTAACCATGTCATAACACCTACAGTATGTGTATGCAAAGTGAATGGAGTGTTTACATTAGCTATGCACTCTCAAAGAAAAAATAAACAGTCCCCTGTTAAACCCATTTGTCATACACAATATCACTTTTTGCTCCTAATGTTGATAACCATTTCTATAATTCCCCTTTAAATATTTTTCTAACATTGAAAAAAGTCTTGTATGAAAGCAGTACTCTACTCATTAGCCTTTGCATTATAACTGACATAAATGAATGTTTGAGTGTCCATTTGGCATAATGTATGTGATATTGAAGTTGAAAAGTAAACGTTCTAAACATTTTAGTTTTATTATCATTTCATTGTCTTTAATTCATGTGAAGCAGCCATACAAAAGTTAATATCCTCATTAATAAGGATAATGAACTGTAGTGTTGTTGATTCATGCATTAAAATCAATGGAAACAGCGACGCATTATCAAATGGGCAAAATGGTGAGTCTTGTCACGTTAATGTTCTTTTGGTGTGTTCTTGAAAAGCTTTTGCGAGATTGTCTGAGAGCAGGTCTTTCTGTTACCATGACGCTCTCATTTGCGGACATCGCCATCAGCCTTTCCTTAATGCCTCAAACATGTTAGCACAGCTCTTTGCTTTCATGGTCAAACGTGAGTCATAGCAACAGTTGCCCAAGAGACAGTCTTTGGAATGGTTTTGTAATGGCATCTGTGGCCTACAAGAGAAGTGGCACTTTGCACACACTGAGATGTTGACTTTCCTGAATTCCCATGACTGCTAGAAAATGCAGTTGCGTTTCCGCACAGGATAAAACAAGCCTTGTTTCAGCTGAGTCTGTCAAAGGCTCTGAAAATAGGTCCCAATTTCAGTTTAATACCGATGTTTTTGGACCGCATATAAACAAAGCTAGTGTGATTACTGGCCTCATAGTCCATTGTGTGTGTATGAGTGTGTACACTCCAAATGCTATATTTGCGCTCATGTTAGTGTGTGGAGACATAGATGGTTTGATATGGAATGGGAGCAGAAATCCAGAGCATGAGCGAGTGGGTATTGTGGACCGCTCCCTCAATCACAACCGTCTTCCCACCCCGCACGTGCTGTGACCGTACCTTGACCACGCCGTGCTCGTGCATGGTGATGCAGTTGTCGGGGTCTTTGGAGAGCTGGAACAGGGCCTGGGCGGTCGCCCGGTGCACTGCGGCATCCTGGGACTTCAGGTAGCGCACCAGAGGGGCCACGGCCCCCGCCTCCCCGAACGACACCTTGTTGCTCCCCCACATGCAGCAGCGTGCGATGGCCTCTGCCAAGTGCCGCCGGAGCCTGTCATCCGTCTGCCAAAGGCCAAAGTATCTCGCACGTCACGGAACAGCAAAACAATTTCAACAAAACAATATCCTAGCAATTTATTTCAGCAAAAAACACCCAAAAGCAAATAGCTAACTGCTCAAAGGAGTTCGTTGAGGCTAAGGAAAACGACATGCCAAGACGGGCTGGATGGCCTATGCTCATTATCATACGTTATTATGTTCTTACATTCTTTGGTGAGTCACAGTTTTGCAGTTATCCCTTTATTGTTTTTGGCAGAAAATGACAATAGTTGTTGAGCTTCTCGCAAGCTAACAAATGGATAGAAAAAAACATTCAAATAGTAATTGGTACTTGGTCATTCCTACTTCTTTAAATAGGGAAATTTTATGGAAATATTGACTATTTTTTACAATCAAATTTTCTTTTCACTTTTCAGCTACTTTAGAATGAATTGAAGTGGACGTAATGAATAAATTATGTGGTGTAAATATCAACAGCAGAACCGTCATTTTTTACAGTGCATGAGCAAATGGATCCCTCTGTTTTCTACTTCACTGAGTGTGATAGGCCTGCAGTGCTGCTGCTCTCTCACCGTATTGGTCAGTTTGGCCAGCATGGGGACCACTCCGTGATCGGTGATGACCGCCAGGTTTTCCTCGTCCTTGGCTATTTTGGCGATGGCGGCGCACACGCTGGCCAGCACTTCCCCGTCCGTCGATTTCAGCAGATTGACGATCAGCTCCAGTCCGCCAACGAAGGAGCGCACCATTTCTCCTGCGTCCTAGAGGGGAGGTTGCCAATTAGTCTGTGCTCTGCATCTGGGAAAAATTGTATAATACTGTGGCCCCCATTCAACATTAACGGCAAAATCTTTTCAACTTAAATTTTAGCAACAATATCCCTTTATTTCAACAAAAAACACCCAAAACAAATTGCTCTGCCCTTAGAAATAGCTAACTGCTGAAAGGAGTTACTTGAGGCTAAGGAAAATTACATGCCAAGATGTGCTGGATGGCCTTTGCTCACCATTAGACATTATTATGTTCTTACGTTCTTTGGTAAATCACAGTTTTGCTGTTTTGTGCCTGTATCAGAGTTTCAATTACAACAATCAAACTTCTTCAACAATCAAAACCTCATCATTTTGGTAGATAGAAGAATGTAATCACTAAAAATGAACACAATAATTACACAAAGTAATCACAGAATGATTTAGATTACCGCTGATGCTATAGTACATCATCAATTTTCCTAAAAGTATTCTGGGCAAGGCTGTGTTTTTGAGATGAAGCCTGAGCCACAGCCTCTGGTTGTGGATTCAGGCAAGGGGAGAGGAGGCAGCAGTGCCTATCGGCGTGAAGGTCAGCACCTCCCGTTAATGCCAATAGATCTCACGGGTATCCACACTTTTGTCATGAGAATATACAGTGCAGTCTACAGTATGTTTTTGGACAGTTGGTACAATTTCTGTCCTTTTGGCTCTGTAGTCCAGCACATTGGATCTCAAATTTGAGGCCTATGTCTCTGACCGTTTTTTTATTTTTTATTTCTTCATGATGATAGGATGATTATGCACTGAGAAAAATGGCCTTGTCATATCGTCCAAAATCAGGTTTTGAGAAAATTGAAAATTGAAAATTATAGATAAATAGTAAATAATGATACTTATTACACCATACACATGGCGTAATCAATCAAAGGGTGGTATCATCCAGTTGAATAGTTGAGAGATGATTTGCAGCAGTAAACGGAAAAAATGTATAAAAATGTGATTTTTTCAGTGGAACAGAACCTTAAAGGGAGGTAGAGTGAGTGTTCAGAGAGGGCAAGGGCGACGTCGGACTGCGGGAGACATGGTCAGGGTGTGGAGCTTTGACAGAAGACGTGCCAGAGGATGAGCTGTGTTTGGAGAGCTGACCCCCCGAAGCAGGGAGAGGAAGCGCTTCCTCAGGAATACTGATGGCTCTGGGGATGGCAGCTGCACCACACTGAGGTCCCTGCCTTTCACAGCCTGGGCATGAACCAAAGCACTGTGAACTGCAGCATCATGAACTGCAGCACTATGAACTGCAGCATTACACATTGCAGCACTATGAACTGCAGCATTATGAACCGCAGCACTATGAACTGCAGCACTATGAACTGCAGCATTATGAACTGCAGCACTATGAACTGCAGCACTATGAACTACAGCATTATGAACTGCAGCACTATGAACTGCAGCAGTATGAACTGCAGCACTATGAACTGCAGCACTATGAACTGCAGCATTATGAACCGCAGAATTATGAACTGCAGCACTATGAACTGCAGCATTATGAACTGCAGCACTATGAACTGCAGCACTATGAACTGCAGCATTATGAACTGCAGCACTCTGAACTGCAACATTATGAACCGCAGAATTATGAACTGCAGCACTATGAACTGCAGCACTATGAACTACAGCATTATGAACTGCAGCACTATGAACTGCAGCATTATGAACTGCAGCACTATGAACTGCAGCACTATGAACTGCAGCATTATGAGCCGCAGAATTATGAACTGCAGCACTATGAACTGCAGCATTATGAACTACAGCACTATGATCTGCAGCACTATGAACTGCAGCACTATGAACTGCAGCATTATGAACTGCAGCACTATGAACTGCAGCATTATGAACCACAGAATTATGAACTGCAGCACTATGAACTGCAGCACTATGAACTGCAGCATCATGAACCGCAGCACTATGAACTGCAGAATTATGAACTGCAGCACTATGAACTGCAGCACTATGAAGCGCAGCCCTGCACAAGCATGAGGTGAAAATTGGTAACACATGATCTGACGCGCACTATTCACTGTAAGTGATGAGGAAAATGATGTGAGCCTATGTATGTACACACTGCTTTCATGATGACCACTAAGGTGCATATGTAATGTCCGTGTCTGTCTATGTAAAGCTGTACTGTTCATATAAGCCATGACCCCAGGATAAAATAATGTATCCAGACTGTAGCTCATGACTGCAGTGCCCTACAACTGAGGCTCTTCACCTCACCAACAGACAGGTCACATCCTCCAACGAGCGACGCCCGTCTAGCCGAACGCCGAGCTTTAGCGAGTTTCCTCCGCGCGCACGCACGCAGGCACACGACCGTCTGCGCACGCATCCGCAGATAAGAGCCACACTGCATCCAGCTGCACTTATGGCGAGCCTCTGTCTGTCATAAATCCACTCTGTAGCTGCTAACTCGAACCAGATGCGTTTTATCTAAATAACTACTGCACCGAGGAATATCGGATTCCACCGCCGTACAGGCGGAATGCACTGTTTAACTCCCGTCGCTGCCCTAGCTGGAGAAATCACCTAAATGGCATGTGTTCGAAAAATTGGCACCGTAAATGTCAGACAAACATTGTCAAACTTTGTTAGCTTTCAATAAGATGTGCCGTCCTCTTTTCCATATGGCGAGCGTACCGTGCATCACTTCTGCCCTGCTCTCGCGCCAGAAAAGTCTGTCTCCTGAACGGTGAAATATGTTTCGGCCCGTTACACCTGCTTGCACACAGCGCTTATTTTCACTCGAGCGCTCTGTCGCGCTGGCGAACCGGGATCCACATCTAACGGCATTTTAAAAACGCCGTTTCCGTATTCAAACGGAAAAGTTGCCTTGAGAAAACCTCAAGAAAGGGGGGAAAACAGAAATGAATGTCAAACGACGGGCAGATATCTGCGGTTCTGTGGCGGGGTCACAGCCGTGTACCGTTTATACGGAGTGAAGGGCGATGTGATGCAATCCAAGGCCGGCAAATGTACACTGTAAAAGAAAAGTAAATAAAAAACACTTCTCATTTCAAAGTTTGTGTTCATTCTGTTGGAAAATTTGAAGTTAAGTGAATTTGAGAAGGCAAGTTATTTAAACTAATTACTGAAACAAGTTCACTTCCCTGCTGTAAAATCCAGCTATACCAGCTTGACCAGCTTGAAAAGTGAGCAGGTCTAGCTGCGTGTGAGCTGTGTATGAGCTGGTCAAGCAGCTAGTGTTTCAAGTGTTTCAACCAGCTACCAGTTGTTTCAAAACCTAGCTTGAGCTGTTTCAGCAGGGTTAACTTGAAATTTTAAGGCAGGACCGACACTGACTTTGTAAAGTTTTTTTTACAGTGTAGCTGGCCTTCTGCCGATCGTTAGCCGTTAATTGTCTGACTCTGGGACGTTGCACAGGGGCTTTCTTTAGGGAATCAGTGTTCATGCAGCAGGAAATTGCTCTCTGTCTCTGACTGTCTGTTTCCAAGTTCGCCAACAGAGTGCAGTGGACTCTGCTTCCCATTAGCGAAAGGTTCATATCGGTTTTCTTTTTTTGGCACTGCTGGCATCAGCACCCACAAAATGGCATCTATAAAAAGCAAAGTGTGATATAGATTATTACATTACATTATTGGCATTTGGCAGACGCTCTTATCCAGAGCGACGTACAACAAAGTGCATACCCATAACCAGGGATAAGTTCGCTGAAAGACCCTAGAGGTAAGTACAATTTCAACTGCTACCTGTACAACAAAGATAAGGACAAGGGCCATTTTTTTTTTTTTTTTTTTTTTTTTTTTTTTTTGAACAAACAAACAAACAGAGCAAAAGTCACCAAAGTTAACTATCCTAACACTGCTTACCTAGCCAACTAAAATACTGATACACAAGTCACAGAGACAACAATTAAGGTTCACAGGGAGGTAGGGAGGGATGGGAAGAGGTGCTGTTTGAAGAGGTGTGTCTTCAGCTTGCGCTTGAAGGTGGGGAGGGATTCTATAGTTCTGACCTCAACGGGGAGTTCGTTCCACCACCGTGGAGCCAGAACAGACAGTAGTCGTGAGCGTGAGGTGGAGGTTCTGAGAGGGGGAGGTGCCAAGCGGCCTGTGGAGGCTGAACGAAGAGGTCTGGCAGGGGTGTAGGGTCTGATGATTTTTTGCAGATAAGCTGGGGAAGACCCTTTAACTGCTTGGAAGGCTAGCACCAATGTTTTGAATTTGATGCGAGCCATGACAGGCAGCCAGTGGAGGGAAGTAAGCAGGGGGGTGACGTGTGAGTATTTGGGAAGGTTAAAGACCAGACGAGCTGCTGCATTCTGGATGAGTTGGAGGGGTCTGATGGCAGAGGCTGGGAGGCCAGCCAAGAGGGAATTGCAGTAGTCCAGGCGGGACAGAACCATCGCTTGGACCAGGAGCTGGGTCGAGTAGGGGGTGAGAAAGGGGCGGATTCTCCGTATGTTGTATAGGAAGAACCTGCAAGACCGGGTCACCGCCGCAATGTTCTCGGAAAGGGACAGTCTGCTGTCCATCACCATGCGAGCCTCTGTCTCGCATGGTGTAGGCCTACTGATGTAAGCAGACAGGATTCTTTCATTTTCAGCCAAAGATAGTTTTTGCAGATTGGAGGTGAAAACTTTAAAGTCCTAATTTCCTGAAAGGTAATATAATCAAGGAAGTGATAATCCTTGAGTACACTCATAAAAATGAGGCAAAGCATAGGACTCACGAATAGCAATTTCTGCACGAACACACACACACACATGCACACTCACACACACTCACACACCCACACACACACAGTCACAAACACACATACTCATACACACTCAAACACACACATTTAGAGACAGAGAAAGAGATACACCGCGTTCCAAATGATTATGCTAATTGTATTTAAGTGTCATAAAGATTACATTTTCCCATTTTCAAGCAATATGGGAAAGAAAAAGGATCTCTCTACTGCCGAAAAGCGTGAAATAGTTCAATGCCTTGGACAAGGTATGAAAACCATAGATATTTCATGAAAACTTAAGCGTGATCATCGTACTGTTAAGAGATTTGTGGCTGATTCAGAGCACACACAGGTTTGTGCAGATAAAGGCACAATGAGGAAGGTTTCTGCCAGACAAAAACATCGGATTAAGAGAGCAGCTGCTAAAATGCCATTACAAAGCAGCAAACAGGTATTTGAAGCTGCTGGTGCCTCTGGAGTCCCGCGAACATCAAGGTGTAGGATCCTCCAGAGGCTTGCAGTTATGCATAAACCTTCTATTCAGCCACCCCTAACCAATGCTCACAAGCAGAAATGGCTGCAGTGGGCCCAGAAATACATGAAGACTAATTTTCAAACAGTCTTATTCACTGATGAGTGCCGTGCAACCCTGGATGGTCCAGATGGATGGAGTAGTGGATGGTTGGTGGATGGCCACCATGTTCAACAAGGCTGCGACGTCAGCAAGGAGGTGGCGGAGTCATGTTTTGGGCCGGAATCATGAGGAGAGAGCTGGTCGGCCCCTTTAGGGTCCCTGAAGGTGTGAAAATGACCTCTGAAAAGTATGTGGAGTTTCTGACTGACCACTTTCTTCCATGGTACAAAAAGAAGAACTGTGTTTTCCGTAACAAAATCATCTTCATGCATGACAATGCACCATCTCATGCTGCAAGGAATACCTCTGCATCATTGGCTGCTATGGACATAAAAGGAGAGAAACTCATGGTGTGGCCCCCATCCTCCCCTGACCTCAACCCTATTGAGAACCTTTGGAGCATCCTCAAGCAAAAAGATCTATGAGGGTGGGAGGCAGTTCACATCCAAACAACAGCTCCGGGAGGCTATTCTGACATCCTGCAAAGAAATTCAAGCAGAAACTCTCCAAAAACTCATAAGTTCAATGGATGCAAGAATTGTGAAGCTGCTATCAAATAAGGGGTCCTATGTTAAAATGTAACTTGACCTGTTAAGATGTTTTTGATTGAAATAGCTTTTGATTTCAGTAAATATGACGTCCTAATGCTGCAAATTCAACAAAGGACCATTTTCAGTTCTTTACAACCTATAAAATGTTTTGAAACTCTGTTGTGTGTAATAATTTGGAACAGTGCATTTTAAGTTTTTTATTTTTGAAAAAAATACTGTTATCATTGGGAGGTTTGTTCAATAACATTCAAATTGTACCCTAACAGTTGATGACTTGAAAATTATGCTGACTGTCATTTGCATGGACTATTTAGGAAAATCTGAGAAAAATATCATTTGCATAATAATTTGGAACACAGTGTATATCATTTTACTCAAAATTTATTCTGTATGTGACAACAAAATAAACTGCCTTACCTTAGCATTCTCAATGCAAGGACAGATGGCCCATGCGGCACTGGCTTGGACATCAGGATTGGGGTTTTTCAGCAGTGACCAGAGCAGGCGAACCCCGTCCAGTTGGTCTATTATTCTGCAGCACAGAGACGAGGACATTCCAGCACCAGCGAAGCATAATTCTCAACATAACACACCGTGAATTTCCACATCCCAGGTTTTTCTGCACAAAAACACACTCTGGTGCACACTGAGTCAGACTGACAGTCAGCGTGGATTATTAGACACCCATATCACACATTAAGGGTCAGAACCTCTTCACTACTGTTTAATACTGTGTAATAGCGTTCACATTTGTTTCACAAACCATTTGAAGCTGAAGCAAGCAGAGACGGTTGTGTTTGCTGCGGAGACAAGAGGGACTTCAAATCAACGGCTGCAGAGACGGATTGACTGATATTTCACCGCGTCTGAGCGGGGTTTACTTAAGCTCGTGCCGTATTTCACGTGGAGCGCGCGGCTGTGGTCAAGGCCTGGGAGCCTGCAGAACAACGCTGCTGAGCGTCCGTAGGCTAGCATAAATAACGCGTAACGCATTTCCCACGTGTGCTCCGCCAACAGGCAGGACATTGAATGCCGTCGTAATTGCTTAAACACTCTCTAATCAAAGCCATGAATGACTGGCCATGAATGAAATCTCATCAGAGAGGTCTCTGCTTCGACCGTCTCTCCTCCGTATAAATCAGTCTGGGACATCATAACGTCAGGTCGGAGTCTGCGGGGTCCTTTAAATCCAGTGCAATGACAAGCCAAACTCAATATTGCCCACAAGTACTATTCTCTTCAGGACAGACAGGTAAGAAGAATTAGGGACAGATGAGATGACTGATGATGGGAAAAGAAATCTTGACGGCAGATATTTCAAATCGTCTTTGGCACATCTGAATGCTGGGTATTCGTCTTAGTATTGAACTCTGCTCAACCAATAGACACTGAACTACCGCCTTAAATTGTATTGAAAATGTCTAAACACACTGGAACAGTCTTTGGTACAAGCTAAAACAATAAAGACGTGATGGAGAGCGTTGCAGAATGCATGTGTTAGCATAGTGTTATTGCTTAGAACAGGCAAAATGGCCCTGAGTGTATTTTTCAAAGGAAAGGTGCTAAACCAAAGGTGAATTAGCATGGATGAACACAGCTGCATACTGTGTGTAGCATCTAGTTTCTGGGCTAAAGAAAACCAGATGGCGAGTCGATCCATCAGCTACTTGAGGAACCGGCTTGCGGTTCTCCTTCACAAACTAAGACGATGTTATGTAGATGGTTTCATAATAGCCCTTTCCTGTATAAACAAACCCCTCTCCATACATAAAAGCAATTTTAAGGCCGAGAGTAAAAGAGGGCCCGTTTGTGAGCGGTACGAATCTGAGGAACTCTAAACGCATTGGGAACAGGCGGATGTCTCGCCCTCGAAGCCTCCCTCCGCAGTGGACGACAGCCCTCTGCTCGAGTGTAGCTCGCTAGCTTAATTTCAGAAACAGCTCTGACCATACTGGTTTAAGGCAGGAAACAATCAAATGTGAACTATGCTAATTGCTCAGCAAACTACTGTACACAATGCTCAAAATAAGTCTCTCCCACAAAATGTAAAAAAAAAATTAAAAAAAAAGTTGTGGAACTTGTGGAAATAACGACTTTCTTTCCATAACTAAGTGTAAATGCGAGAGAAGAGAAAAAAAACCTAAATATATCTTCCTTGGGAAAACATGAATAGCATTTGCCGTAAAACAATTCTCACGCTGAATTGTACCTCTTTTACAGTTAATTGTTTAAAAGGCCTTGTTCCTTCAAATAGCATTTTACTTTCATCTATAAACCTCCATAAATGTATTATTGTTCAGCTCATTGCATTAACTGCAAACTAACAAAATGCACTTGATCATGAAGTTCTTTATTTGCGTCGTGTTAATTAAGAGGGGGACTTTAACTCTATAACAGCCTTGTAAAGGCAATGAAAATCAGATGGCAGGGAACATGCAGTACATTTCTCCTAAAAGACCAGCACAGTATGGGTTATATAAAACATAGCAGCACGTACATGGTAAAGGCTATGGCGGTTCTGAGGGCTTCAACCCCTCGTATAAATCACACATCTGGTAGCCAAGCTCTGGCAATGACCACAGCCCGCTTCTACACATCAGCACTGTATTTTATCAGGGCCACATGTAGCCTGCTGCAGGGTAAGAGTAGCTTTGGTTAGCAGCGCTAAGTGGCATCAGATGCCTTTTGAGAAGGGGTGTCCAATCTTATCCGAAAAGGGCCAGTGTGGGCTGGAGGTTTTTGTTTATAGCCCATTGTTACAACACCTGATTCAACTAATTGACTAATCGTGGTCTTCAAATCAAGACTTCGATTCAGGTCATACCTGGGTCAAATACGTAATCGTTTTGGATTCAAACACCTTTCTATGCTTTACTGAGCTTGTCTGCCCTGCTGAAGGTTTTGAAACAGCTGGTAGCAGGTTGACCAGCTCAGACCAGCTCCCCGCTCAACATGGTTTGACCAGCTCAAGCTATGTTTTCAAACTGGTGGTAGCTGGTCATGGCCGGACTTTACAGCAGGGTGGTGTATTGGAACCTGGTGTATTGAAATACTCTCAAAAAGTGTGAACCCCACTTTCTGGTCCTTTTCTGGTTAGCTCAATTGCAGACCAATCGATCGCAGAACACGACTTAAATCCAAAACAATTACTGTATGTATTGGACCCAGGTCTTAAGTGTTGGGCTACAACAAAAACCTGAACTGAAACAGGCCTATTTGGATAAGTCTAGGCAGCCCTGCTTTAGAGGAACATCTCCACAGGGCCTTGTCACAGGACTTACACCATGTTCTCCGGCTCGGTGGCGCAGGCCCCCACGGCCCTGGTGACGTTGACCAGCAGGGCCCGGTTGGTCCCGGTGAGAAGGCCCACCAGCGGCTCCACGCCGCCCCACTTCCTCACCACGGCCCGGTTGGCGGGTTTCTGGGCGCACTCGCCCAACGCCCCCACCACGTTGACCAGCACCTCCTCCGGCTGGTGGGTCAGCAGGGCCACCAGCATCTCCAGGGCCTTGTGCTCCTGGAACCTGAAACCCGACGGGGCTTGGGTTAGCTCTCGAAGGTCCCGCGCGCCGTTTACGGCGTTTTTACTTACAGGCGGCCAGACTTTTCCCACGCTTCGTCGCACGCCCCGAAACATGCGTGTGCTCCACGGCGGCGAGCTTCTCTTGCGGCTTGGAGAGATTATCCCTCCGCCTCGCCGTGATCCTGCCCTGCCGTCCAGCACTTTACAGTGGGAAGCTACAGTAAACATTTTAAAGGGGATATGATGTGGTTTCAGAAAGCCTCAACAAACCTATGATGTACGGCTCAGTTATACGGCTGTTTCTTATTCACAGTTACGGTTTCTGGCAAACGCAGCTGCAGGCTATTGTAGAAAGTGTCCAAGGTCACTTGGTTTTGGTCGCAGTCCACCGAGAGATTTTCTTGCAAGTAAAAAACGGTAATGAACGGAGAGGCTGCCAAAGTTAACTTACTGGATTCAGCAAAAACAATGTTACTCGTGCGCCGCAGCTGTGCTGTTATCTGCAGCGGGGCTTGGTCTTAATTGCGCACATTAGCTTGGATAAATCGTTGGAGAGCCGCACCTATTTTCGTAAACGCCGATGCCAATGTGAGAAATTACTACGGCAAAAGGAGCTAAATTAGTCCTTGCTTCAAACGCGCCAATTCCACACAGCTGCAAGCATTATTCAACTTTGTCAAAAGATGCTGGAGCCAAGCACGGGCTTCTGTGCAGTCTATTTCTTATCTATCCTGCTCCCTTACCGTGAATCACATCTCATAGCACAGCACATTCAGAGCACCAGCACAATACAACTCTTCCTCTCCATAGGGGGGTGAAAGCATATTTCTCAGGTGCATCGAGACAGCTGGGCTGCAGTCAGTTTCCGAACCCATAAATACCACACGGAAAGCAACACGCAAAACTATCAGCCGGGCACTGATAAAACAGCCTAAACGCATGTGAAGTGTTCTGTACAGTGACATTCACCGTCCACGATGAAAACCCCATCATCTTCTGCAGCGCCCTGCACCAAAGCCCAAATTTATGCAAAGAGGAAGAGGTCCAGACGTTGTTATGATGGATAGTAAATGTGGTTTTGTCTTGAAATTACATGTGTTGGGGAGCTGGGGCAGCTCCCGTCTTATAACCGACTGAGACAGTAGGGGAAATGGTCAGTAGCTGTCACTCGACGACAGGAACCTGACCTCAGACATGGCCATAGGCTGCCGAGTACAAATGCCTTGGCAAAAGAGATTTTCCATCATGAAGCTTTTCTCATCATTAAGATGCTTTTCTTTTTTTCTGTAGCTCCTCGATATGCAATGTGTTCAAGATGGCTTTGCCTTTAGCAAAATTTGTAACTTTCTTACTTGCAAATGACATGAGTGTACTCATAAAAGCATTTTTATGAGAACTTTAAACACTTTTTATCATTTGGACTGTAATGAATCATAGTTATTTGAACGGTTTTACTCCTATAAAACAGGTCTGGTGACAATCTGAAAAACTCTATATATTTAAAAGGCAAGATGCAAGGTTTAAATAAGCACAACTTATTTATGAACGTAATTATATTTTTGCTATCAATCATTTCTCATTTTAATGCATCATTAATCAAGCAAATAGCTCCCATATGCTCCTTCTGGTTTTTGCAGGAGGTCTTGCTGTTAACATCTTGGGAGCCCCTTATGGAAAAGCACGGGATAGATCCATTACACAAAGAAGCACTGTCTGTTATCTGCCACCAAAGCTGCACATGCTGTTCGCGAGCTTTTACAAACCTCCCCATTAATTATCATTGCTGCAAAGTATATTTCAAGCTGATTCTCATCTGGGCGCACAACTGATGTTGAAGTGATCGCAGGCCTTGAACAACACTCCTGGAAGCTCTGTGACTGCTAGCAATTCTCTTCAGCCGGTAATGGCTTGGTCATTTCGCTCCGATGTTTTGCCTGACCTTGACGGTTTCATACGCTATTCAAACAACCCTGGGAGAGCCTGAAAACCAGACCCCTCTCACGAACCGAAGCATGCGCTAAAACATCCGCTTTGAATCGCGCCCGGTTTCTGCCTGCGTACGACGGGCGGCTTCACCGTCCTTTGCACCCACTGGATGCACCATCCACACGTATATATTTTTAAAGAGCACATGGGAAAAAGCGTTAAAAATAAATATTACAAGAGGACACATTCCTTACTTTTTTCTACCCGGATTTTGTCATTTTTAACACCCCTTTAATAAGCATAATAGAACTATTTAGAATTTTGAAGTTTGTTAATGAAGTGTCACCAATTGCTGTTTATACGTGATTAGTGGTATCATAATTATCTGTGCTTTCCTGCATAGCGACATTGTTATTCCAACACGGTAATTACTAAAGAGGCCAAAGGCCCACAATAGTAATAACTGCTACATTTCTCACTGCCACTACAGTTAACTTCGTTTTATCACCTTACCTGAATGCTTCCTGAATGTTTGCTAATCTTGGTGCTTTTATGTAATATTGGGAATGCGTGGAAGGTTCGTTTGGTAGGCAAAGACTGGTAGGAAATCTGAAAGTTTCACTTTGCATTATGCTCTTAACAATAATCTCGACGATGTGCAGGGGGGGGGAAAGTCTGCTTGGGCATTTACGCCTCTGCTCTCCCGTCCTGTGCTTTTGTTTAAACCCAAAGCCATGTGCAGGAGAGAAGGGCCATTTAGTCTTGAACTCTGAGTGAGGAATTCAAGCCAGTTTTATTATTTCAAACTTTAGCATAAGTTCAGCAGTCCACGGAATGTGGGAATAATCTTTTAGACTGGCTTAAATGAATTACTCACCATAATATAAAACTGTAGTGGGTAGGATAAATGACTACATTTATCATGAGCATAGCCGCACCTTTCAAACCAATGAAAAGCTGTTATCTGCCTGGGACCTGCATAGAACATTTTGCGTATGTAAAGTAATGGGACAGACATTTCAAAAGAGATGGCAGAATTATTCAAACAAAAGGTTAGCTTATTCAACTAAAGCCTATACATTTCAAGTCAGTCTTAATCAACAATTACAAGAATTACTCAACCTCATGTCAGTTTGTTGGCTGTGAAAAATACCATAATTCTGTAATTTATTAAGAGGATACTGTTTATTCATTAATGCCTTTATGAGTTTTCCTTGTCCTGTCCCCTGCTTCACATTGCAAGGAAAACAAATATGGCTAAATCATTATTTTTTCTGGACTACCTTTGCAGGGGCAAGAGTGTGCCAGGTCACGATTCATGGCTATTATTATTTTTATATTTATATATATGATATATTTTTTTCAAGTTACTTGCTAACAAATCGTCTGACAGTGACAAGGCTAGGGAACATCTCCAAGTGTCAGAAAGGCAACTGACTGATTTAGCTAAATGACAGTTATATAAACGTCTTTACACAACAAACGATTGAGAATGTGTGAACTAACATGCATTCCTTGGGTTTGCACGTCCGTGTGCAGCGCTGCAGGCACTGCTTTGACAAACACATCATCGGTGTCCATAAAACCAACACTCATCATTTCTTAACAATTTGACAGAACGGTCAAATAAAAGAAGTCAGAACGTACAAACGTTGTATAAAAACTCTGCCGCAGTTCAAATAATCACGTTGCCCGCTCTGGAGATGTATGTGAGAACACTCGGTCTGTGGAAAACCTGACTCCGTATGTGAATAATTAAGATTTCTCATAAAAAAACACGTGACAGCTCCTCCCTTAGCTGTTAGCAGCCATTTTTAGGTCTGTTTGAGTGAAAAATGGATAAATAAACTTGGCCATAGGGTCGCAAACAATGTTCACAGCCACTCCTAGACAGCGTCTTTCCAGTAAAGACAGGTGATAGTAACCGCATGATGGCCTGGAAACTGACCGTTATCGCATGGAACCTCTTCTCAACTCTCAACAAGTTTTTGCAAGTTTACAGTACATCCTATATTTAAGGCAATCCATTCATAAAATTCAAGATGAATTTGAAAGGCGACATCGTCCCTGAGCAAGACACCTAACCCCCAATTGCTCCTGACGAGCTGGTTGGTGCCTTGCATGGCAGCCAGTCACCGTTGGTGTATGTGTGTGCGAATGGGTGAACGAGAAGCATCGATTGTACAGCGCTTTGGATAAAGACAATATATAAATGCAGACATTTACCATTTAACATTTTTTACAGCCAATACTAGAAGTTAGAAGCTGTCGACACGCGTACAGTAAGACATGATGCAGCGCAGCTTCGTCTCTAGGGCTCCCGTCAGGTGCGGCGGGGAGGCTAAGCGTGTGTGCGCCGCTGGGACTCGGAGCCGCGCTGGCTAATGAAGGCTAACGGCGTTGTTCCGTACTTTGCGACGTTCTCCATGCTGATGGAGCACTTCCAGATGGCCCCCGTGGTGGCGGCCAGGAGCTGCTTGTTCTCCGTCTCCTTCAGCAGGGTCACCAGGGGCTTGAGTCCCCCGAAGTGCCTGACGAGGTCTCGCGTCGTCTTGTCTTCCGCGCACTGAAAAGCAGCAGATTGCGGCACCGACACGTGCGCCGTTACTGCAAATGTACATGGAGGCTAATGGGCCGAGAAGGGTCATTAATGAAGGCCCGTGCTTACGTTTCGTTTTTTTCCCCTCGACAGCCAGGGAGAATGGCTTTAACTATGAATGGATTCTTTGAGCTATAATTACAAGGTAATGTTGCCACAGAATAAATTCATGTATTTTATATTTAACTGCAGTGGAATTACAATTACGCCCTGTTGTATATTCCCAAAATAGTTTACGGCATTACAATAAACGTGAAGGAAGCGCATAATGTGGAAGATACGGTTACCTTGAAGATAGCACTAGCGCAGTGCATCTGAAGCTCTTGGTTGTCGCAGCTGAGGTTTTTCACCAGGTCTTCAATCATTCCCTCGGTCTGAATCGCAATCCTGTAACTTCCCTGTACGCAGGCCAGAGACATGGAGGTTGGGGAAATTTGCTTTTACTAGTAGGCTATTATCCCAGGTGTGGCACTGCTGGCGTTTACTGATGGCCACAAATTTTCCCCCAATTTCTTTCTCGTCAACTTTGAATAGTTGAGTGTGGCTTTCATGTCAGTGCTGTGCCCCTGAAATAGCTATGCCAGGGGTACTGAGGTAGAGTGTGCACTCATCACTGGAGTGAGCACTCATCACTGGAGTGAGCACTTATCACTGGAGTGTACACTCATCACTGGAGTGAGCACTCATCACTGGAGTGAGCACTTATCATTGGAGTGAGCACTCATCACTGGAGTGAGCACTCATCACTGGAGTGAGCACTCATCACTGGAGTGTACAATCATCACTGGAGTGGGCACTTATCACTGGAGTGGGCACTTATCACTGGAGTGAGCACTTATCACTGGAGTGAGCACTTATCATTGGAGTGAGCACTTATCATTGGAGTGTGCACTTATCACGGGAGTGAGCACTTATCTTACCCATTGGTCTGAGCCAGGGGCTGTTATACACCCTACAGGGCACAATCATGTCCCTCTCTGACAAGTTGGAATGGTACTTCCCTCTAGGGTTTTCAGCACATTTGTCCCGGTTATGGTTAGGGTTATGCGCTTTGTTGTCTATCGCTCTGGACAAGACCATCTGCCAAATGGCCATAATGTAACGTAACGTAACGTGATGTAATATAAAGGAAGCGGGTGGCGAAAGCTCACCTCAGAGGCGCACTCCTGCAGCGTGCCCACCACGGGGATCAGCATGTTCTCGTGCGGGGACTTGAGGAGGCGCGCCAGCAGCGGGATGCCCCCCGCCCTGCGGATGGCCTCCTTGTTCCGGGTGCTCTTGCTGCAGCTCCAGAGGGCCAGTGCGCCGCAGCGTGCCACCTCCACGTCCCGCTCCTGCTCCTCCGTCAGGGCGGGCGAGTCCGCCACGCAGTCCAGCAGCTCCACCTCAGAGAGAGAGAAGCCACCGCACTCTGCGTTAACACGCCCAACTCCGCTCAGCTGTCATCCTCCGCTTGGCAACATGGGGGCGACATGGCTCAGGCAGTAAGAGCAGTCGTCTGGCAGTCAGAGGGTTGCTGGTTCGATCCCCCGCCGAAGTGTGTAGTGTAGTGTTCGATCCTGTGTCGAAGTGTCCCTGAGCAAGACACCTAACCCCCAAATGCTCCTGATGAGCTGGTTTAGTGCCTTGCATGGCAGCCAATCGCCGTTGGTGTGTGAGTGTGTGTATGAATGGGTGAATGAGAAGCATCAATTGTACAGTGCTTTGGATAAAGGCGCTATATAAATGCCAACCATTTACCAATAGAGCTGTCTTTCCCTCTGGTGAGGCCTGAATTGGGGCCGGCTTGTAGCCTAGTGGCTAAGGTACATGACCTGGACCTGGAAGATTGGTGGTTGAAGCCCCGGAGTAGCTACACCGCCCTGCTGTAAAACCCAGCTATGCCAGCTCTCAACTTGAAAAATTAGCTGGTCATTAGCTGGTCTAGCTGGGTATGAGCTTGTCAACCAGCTACCAGCTGTATCAAAAAAGAACTTATATAAAATAAAAAAAGCTGGTCAAATCATGTCAGCTGGGAGCTGGTCTGAACTGGCCTACCAACTGTTTAAAAACTGAGCTGTTTTTTTTCAGCAGGGCGGGGCAGCTGTGCAAGGCCCTTAACCCCACATTGCTCCAGAGGGGATTGACCTCCGCTTAGTCTAATCAACGTAAATTGCTTTGGATAAAAGCGTCAGCTGAATACCTGCAATGCAATGTCATAATTCCTTTGTTCACAAAACTGAATTGTGTAAAAAAGAAATAGCAACTCACAGCAAAATTGTAATTGAAACCATGACAAAGGTGGCAAACGGCCCTTGAGCTCACTACTTTTGTAGTACGGCTCTGTGTTTTACAGCCATGCATCAATAACCATCAGATAACCCTGGGGATTAGGTTCTCCGTAGAGCAATAAAAGAGGCATATGGTATCGCCGGGTTGGGTGGGCATTCCCAGCTGAAGCGCCGGATTATTTTCGTTCAGCTATATTCGATGATCAATTTTTTCATGGTTTCCAAAATACAGGGGGAGGCACGGGCAGCTCAGTCCCACAATCCCTCCCCAATCGCAGCTCTCGTCTTTTTTTCAAATTTGACAGCCGAGGAAATGATCACCTAAATATACTTTGCTCGAATACACTTCCTAAAAACAAATATGCATGCAACCTTACTGCTCTTTCAGTTAGTTTCAGGTAGTCTACAAGTTTGCACAAAATGGTTTTGCAGAAACAATATCCGGTATCTAGGGTGGATACATCCACCGTGGAACTTAAGAAAATACACAATGTGCTAGCTTTAATCACTGTTGCTCCACAAATAAACAAAAACTCGGGGCACAGCTGGTGAAGACATTATGTTACTGGTTCCTGTGGAATTGCCTTGAGGTCATAGAATCTGCTCTTTATGAAATGAAACTTGAGTTTTGAATGATCTGTTCTATTGAGTCTCGACCTTTGAAAAAATCGCCGTGTCTTAGTCACAGGGTAGCTACCTGGATGCAGCTTCTGTTTATTTGTCTTTTGAAATGTCCCAAAGTCATCCAAAATGCATCCTTTTAAAGTGCCATTTGCTATTGCAACCAAATTTGGCTAGCAAAGGTAGCATCCACTGTACCTGTTGCCACAACCTCAACAATGTTAAGATGCATTGAAGCAATGTCGGCCAGTATTACTGACAGTAATCCATGGTGACATCAGAGGCAGTTACCCAAATATGAGAGCAAGATGTATTTGATGTATTTATGTCTCAAAAATTATTTTAAATGTGTAATACAATTGAATAATTGATTTTTCTTTAATTGAGTCAGCGGGACTCCTGTTTCGCTCCTACATACAGTGCATCTGGAAAGTATTCACAGCGCTTCACTTTTTCCACATTTTGTTATGTTACAGCCTTATTCCAAAATTGATTAAATTAATTTTTTTTCCTCCAAATTCTACACACAATACCCCATAATGACAACGTGAAAAAAGTTTTTTTGAGTTTTTTGCAAATTTATTAAAAATAAAAAACTAAGAAATCACATGTACATAAGTATTCACAGCCTTTGCCATGAAGCTCAAAATTGAGCTCAGGTGCATCCTGTTTCCACTGATCAACCTTGAGATGTTTCTACAGCTTAATTGGAGTCCACCTGTGGTAAATTCAGTTGATTGGACATGATTTGGAAAGGCACACACCTGTCTATATAAGGTCCCACAGTTGACAGTGCATGTTGGAGCACAAACCAAGCATGAAGTCAAAGGAATTGTCTGTAGACCTCCGAGACAGGATTGTCTCGAGGCACAAATCTGGGGAAGGGTACAGAAAAATTTCTGCTGCTTTGAAGGCCTCCATCATCCGTAAATGGAAGAAGTTTGGAACCACCAGGACTCTTCCTAGAGCTGGCCGCCCATCTAAACTGAGCAATCGGGGGAGACGGGCCTTAGTCAGGGAGGTGACCAAGAACCCGATGGTCACTCTGTCAGAGCTCCAGCGTTCCTCTGTGGAGAGAGGAGAACCTTCCAGAAGGACAACCATCTCTGCAGCAATCCACCAATCAGGCCAGTATGGTCGAGTGGCCAGACGTAAGCCACTCCTTAGTAAAAGGCACATGGCAGCCCACCTGGAGTTTGCCAAAAGGCACCTGAAGGACTCTCAGACCATGAGAAACAAAATTCTCTGGTCTGATGAGACAAAGAATGAACTATTTGGCGTGAATACCAGGCCTCATGTTCGGAGGAAACCAGGCACCGCTCATCCCCTGGCCAATACCATCCCTACAGTGAAGCATGGTGGTGGCAGCATCATGCTAAGGGGATGTTTTTCAACGGCAGGAACTGGGAGACCAGTCAGGATTGAGGGAAAGATGAATGCAGCAATGTACAGAGACATCCTGGATGAAAATCTGCTCCAGAGCGCTCTTGACCTCAGATTGGGGCGACGGTTCATCTTTCAGCAGGACAACGATCCTAAGCACACAGCCAAGACATCAAAGGAGTGGCTTCAGGACAACTCTGTGAATGTCCTTGAGTGGCCCAGCCAGAGCCCAGACTTGAATCCGATTGAACATCTCTGGAGAGATCTGAAAATGGCTGTGCACCGACGCTCCCCATCCAACCTGATGGAGCTTGAGAGGTGCTGCAAAGAGGAATGGACAAAACTGCCCAAAGATAGGTGTGCCAAGCTTGTGGCATCATAAAGACTTGAGGCTGTAATTGCTGCCAAAGGTGCATCAACAAAGTATTGAGCAAAGGCTGTGAATACTTATGTACATGTGATTTCTTAGTTTTTTATTTTTAATAAATTTGCAAAAATGTCAAAAACTTATTTCATGTTGTCATTATGGGGTGTTGTGTGTAGAAGTTTGAGGAAAAAAATGAATTTATTCCATTTTGGAATAAGGCTGTAACATAACAAAATGTGACAAAAGGGAAGCGCTGTGAATACTTTCCGGATGCACTGTATGATAAAAATCACATTACTCTGCCTAGCCCAGAAGAATTGGGTGGAGTCAACTGATCAGGTCTTATACCCATTTGGTTTTACTGAAAAAAATAGTTGGGTTGCTAGAAAAAGACATTGTAAAAATGTAAACATTTTTGTTAGATGTATATCTGACCGTTAGCCCTCCAGTGTCACTTCAGTAAACTCTAATCTCTTCAAATTCTATCTCTGAAGCAGGTCCTAACGGTCCATCCCTGCTGCTGTAAAATCCAGCTGAAAATTGAGTTGGTCAACCAGGATGGCCAAACTGGACATAAGATGGTCTAGAGGGGTATAAGCTGGTCAACCAGGATGGCCAAGTTCGTCATAAGATAATCTAGCTGGGTATGAGCTGGTCATAAGATAGGGTATCAGCTGGGTATCAGCTAGTAGTTGGTAGTTTGTCTGAGCTGGTAGCAAGTTGACCAGCTGTTTCAAAACATAGCTTGAGCTGGTCAAACCGTGTCAAGCTGGGAGCTGGTCTGAACTGGTCATCCAGCTACCAGCTGTTTCAAAACAAAAACGGTTTTTGAAAGAGTTCAGAGCTGTGAATGAGACACTTGAGAACAGCAGGTTGAGGACCAAACAATGGGCCGCTTTCACAGACACAGATTAAGCTTAGTCCTGGACTAGATCTAATTTAATTGCATTTAGTCTAGGACTAGGCTTATTCTCTGTCTGCAAAACTGGCCCAATGTGGGTTTTTTTTTAAACTGCCTGTAGTCATGAGCACCTTCAGAAATTACTGAGCCACTTGGGAGGGACTTACCAGTCTCTTGATCCCACCATACTGTCTCACTGTCCTTCTGCCTCTCCTGAACTTGGCCACATTGGCAATGGTCTCCGCAGCAAGGCACTTCAG
This sequence comes from Conger conger, assembly GCF_963514075.1. Lineage (NCBI taxonomy): Eukaryota > Metazoa > Chordata > Actinopteri > Anguilliformes > Congridae > Conger > Conger conger. Next base: position 27,164,483 of record NC_083763.1, on the reverse strand, counting down.
CTCCTTATCTTGGGAATCTAATATCTTCACCATGGTCTGGAGACCTCCCAGGTCTGCGATGGCCCTTCGGATCTGTGAGTTTCGGCTGATGTCCTTCAAGATTTTCAGAGAGCCGATCTAAAGGCAAAACATTTCTTCCTCTAAAGATTATGCAAACAACAAAAAGCTTAAAAAACAGATGAATTTTACGGTGTTTTAGCAATCACTGCTAACGTCAAGGCTAATATATTTTGTCAAGGCAAGTACTCAAAGAGCATAAATATTCATATGTATGCTAAAAACAGACATCTCTTAATTCTCTTAATAAATCTATCGTTTTATATAATTTATAAAGACAAATAATTGCTACCCAGTGCCTTTCAACAGGCACAATCTCTGAGATTTGTGATGTTGCCTGAAGGGGTCCTGCTATGAATGCAAACTGGCAAACAGTATGTTTCTGTGAGCCCCGTAGCATCTTTGGCAGGGTGACTCACTTTGCATTTGACTTCTTCGGTATCCAGCAAGTTAATGAGAACTTCAAGGCCACCTACATCCCGGATGGCCAACTGGCAAGTCTCCTGTGCCAAGTTAAAGTCCCTCATCGAGCACAGTGCAATCACAGTGGCCGGCTGGTTGCCTCCCTAAAATAATAATTCAAGACAAAGATTGATGAAATAACTGGCAGAATTAAAGAAAGGATTAATACATTGAAATAGCAGGCTAATTAAAACACCCCTCTGGCACAACATTGTTTACATCGAGTTGGTAAGCTTTACATTTTTCCACTGTAAACACTGGAGGGGGGGGTTGACACAAGTTAATTAGACTACTGCGCTGTGCTGTAGGCAGAAACCATACACATTGATCTGGGTTAGAACTGTAAAGAAAATGAACGCTAAAATGTTAAGGATAATAACAAGTTTGCTTTTCAGACATTGTGTTGTGACAGTTGCTATACACACACACACATAATGTTTTACGGTTTCTTCCTTCAAATTAGCTACTAAGTAACAGCAAAGTAAACAAGCGGTTTGGGTAAAACCTGCTTTTTTTAGTCTTGCAGGATATTGAACAGATTTTGGTCTTATTGCATTTAAATGCAACATGCGTATGCACAACAGTATAGATTTAAAACAGGTGGTCTGAAGCCTTCCATGGTTTTCTTGATATAGAACTTCTCCACACGCTCCCACTTAAGTAGAGAACAGAAGTAGATTTTGTGTTTTACCACTGTAAAACAATGCATTCAAAAGGCATCATAGGAATATGAGGATTTTAAGTCTATTGCCAAAGGGAACTGGTTGGGTTCATCTGTTTTTGTTGTTTAGATTTCCAGTAAAAGGAAAAACAGTAGGCTAAAGCTGAAATGCAATAGGTAGAACATTAAGCAGTAAGCTGGTCTAATGCTGGACGTGTTACACAGCTTTGAAATGTGATGCTAGATACAGAAAAATCTCTTGGCAAGTGAACAGTCGCAGTTTTTTAAATCAACCACAGCTTCACTTAAATTCAACAAATTCAAATGATACTGCTTCTGCATTTATTAGTTACACACTACACAAACATCTTCTGTAGGAACGTACAAGGTCGATTACTCAGACTGCCAAGTAGTGTCAATATCTCTTTTCAAATTAAAGTAAATATGCATAATATTACTGACAACTAATATTACAACAAGCTTCTTTTATCCTTTTGATATTTCAATCCTGCGTTCATGGCAACTCTCTCAGATGGGAGACTGGGGAGGAGAAGGTATGGGAAAGTGTGGTATGCGGAAGAATCTAGAAAGCAATCGCATGGTGCGTCATTTTATAGAGCTCCCTTGAAAGCGGAGAGCGAAATAACTCTGAAACGCTCCGAGACGCTGCACATGTGCTGCCCACATTATGACGCTGGCCTAAATGTAAACCATTTGTACATTAACAGCAGTTGATCCACTGTTCCTTTGTCTCCACCATTTTTATTCTTCAAAGGATTCAGAGGGTATGGATCTTACCTTGCAAAAACAAACGCTATGTTTAGATGTGAGATGAGGTGGGGGGGTTCACATGCTTGCATTTTTGGCCTTGAAGGCATTCTTTAAAACACGAACGCCGTCTGGATATCTGTAATTGTATCTGTGACTGCAGATCCATAAAATTATATACCTAGCAGTCTGTGGTTTCATATAAATGTTTTCATTGATTCAAAGATGAATGTCCTTCAATAATTATATCGATGTAATTTCCAACTTTTTGCAAATTACATTTCCCCCAGTGACTCATGAATATGATAGGGGCAGCCTATAGCCTCGTGGTACATGGCTGGTGGTTCAAGCTCCAGTGTAGCCACAATAAGATCCACACAGCTGTTTGGCCCTTGAGCAAGGCCCTTGAGCAAGGCCCTTAACCCCACATTGCTCCAGGGGGGATTGTCTGCTTAGTATAAACAACTGCAAGTCACTTTGGACAAAAGCATCAGCTAAATAACAAATAATTATTATTTTAAATTAATTACATTACTATATTTTCTTACTGTAAAAGGGGGGAAAAAAAGGGGGGGGGGGGTGGAACAAGTGTTTTAGCCAGATGATTTAACCCAGTTGAACAGGTTCCTCCTGCACTTTGCCCGGTTCTGCTGCTTGAAGTGAAGACCTACTGTTCAAGACGTTTGCTACCAGCGGGATTTGCCCTGAATAAATGCCCTTATAAATCATAAATTACTTTCTGAGGAAAACTATCTTTAAGTAAAAATCACATATTACAAACTAGGAAATTATGAAAGAGATCCTCCATTAGATGAGAAAATATCTATGTTCGCAGATATATTATCACCAAAGAGACTGTGGTCAGTTGTGAGACAGTAACAAGGATCATTGCAGCAGTAATTCTGTATTTCTAATCATTACCATGCGAGCAGATGATGCTAGTAGAAGCAGAGTGGAAGAGTGTTCCAGGTGTACACTAAAACTGAATGTCATGCTAAGTCTGGGGGCAAAGTGCTGGAAACCTGATAGTCAGAAACCAGGCTTCGTTCTCTGAGCACTCAAGCCAATAAATCACATCGGCAGCAGGAGCCAAACAGGCAAGGTGTGTGTGATATCCTGGGCCTGCAACACTGCGTTGGCCTCTGACCCGCTGATCCCTGCCTCCGGACAAGTGAGAGTTCTGTGGGGAGCTGGACCGGTGTCAACTGGAAGTAAGGTCACAGTTAGCCTTTCACAGTCTTAGGCTAAAGAAGAAATGACCGTGCTTGGCAGGGCAGGGTCCCACGGGAAGCTGTGTGGTTTTGACTCTTATTGGTCTTTGGTACACCAGGGCTGAGCTGAAAATATGGTGGGTGCTGCCAAATCCAATCTGGGTAACACAAGTTAAAAAAATAAATATAAATATTTACAGTATGTATATTTATACTATATATATGTATGGTCCTTTCTGACTTAAAAATTTTTAAAAGCTGAGGACTTTGCTACTGGTTTTTGCTACTGCAAGAGAAGAACTGCAGTACGTTACGTGTCCAAGTATTCTTGTTACATTTTGTCATAATAAATAGTAGCGATTAACTGAACGGCTTAGTTTCGTAGAACACTTTCTCAGAAATAATTTATACATGGGAACATAGGATTTTACAAAATCATTGCTTTTTCAGAACATGAGAAGCATGCTCAAATTCTCTGAACTGGAATAATATTTTCAGTGTGGTAAACCATTTTATTTTTAGATACAGTGCAGCCTTGGAATATGAATTTCTCCAACAGTCAACAAAAAGTATCTGATCTTCTTTATACTTTAATAATAATTAAGATTATGAGACCAAGATGTGGGTTCTGAAGTCAAAGGAACTATACTGTATGTACTGCAATCTGGTCTAGGTTAATGTCCAGAAAAACATACTTTCTGACCAAAACATCTTAATTATTCATGAAAGCAAAACTGCTAACTGATTTTTTTCTCAAACAGAATTCATGATTAAAAATGTAAACTTATGAAATTGAAAAAATTCCCTATGCAATGATATATACTCACAGAGACCCAGTAATAGCATGGGACATTAGGGAATAATTCTGAATATAATTGTAGAGAAAGTTCCTCAGATGAAGTTCAGCATGAGACTGCAGTACCCCTACATACCACCAGAGGGTGGACACTTTCAACAAGGAAACATATCCAACACTTCAGACATAACCAAGAATCTTAGTCTGTCTATAACTGTCTATAACACTATAACTTGGCAATATAAAAGAGACTGACATTAAATTTGTTATTTCTGAAAAAAATATCCTTACTATTTGCCTCAGCACAAAGGATCCTTTTGAAACAGCAAATCATGTGGGTATATATGGCTATAATTGCCATAATGATGAGGTTAGGCCAATATTTCTTAAGCATTTGAGGCAGAATAACTTATGTGTAATTTGGTCTGAAATGTCATTTAAAATCTCAATTCTCAACTATGCTGTATTGAGTCACTTCATTTTTACATGTAAAGCTGTTTCTGTAAATAGTATGCTGTAATGTGTAAGCCCAGTTAAAATCTGACAACCCCAAACATGCTTGTATGTCTACCCTGCAGCCTGACATTTTGACTACATTTTTCACCTCAAGTCAAAGTCATACGGATGCCTTACTGTCTTGTGCATCACATTAATTCTACATTTTATAAAACATTATTCATTCAACTACAACTGTAAAGGCAAATCTGCTCCAAGCCTGGACAAGAGACCTAGGTTGTACCCCTGATATCAGATCCTGGACGACTGCCATGTTAAAGGCTACTAACATGCTTTTAGGTAATAGGACCAGGGAAATTCAATATAAAATCATTCAACAACTTCACAGAATGTCTGAAATATGTAATGGAACAGAATCACAGTTTTCTGCATTATGTCTTAAGTGTAGAAAAGAAAAAGGGACAGCAGAATGTTTATACTGGACTTGCCCAATTATTTTTCTTTTTTGTGCCAAAATAAGAAGTGAATTGAAGTATATTTTGGGTGGCACCATTTCAGAGGACCCATGGTTCTTTCTTTCAGGGATGACTGCAAATACTGTTCCTCTGAAAAAGTCATCTTTGCAAATGCAGATGGTAAATTGAATGATAAAACAATAAATTAGTGAAATGTTCTAATTTTTCCTTTCATGTATTTTTCACCTGCTCAACTGAGTAACATACTAATTAAGGGACAGACTATGATGAAGATGGCAACATACTGATAGATCTGTAGATCTGGTCTTTAGTGTTTGTTTGTGGTTTCTGTCTGTCTATGATTATTTTAGAGCAGGCTTGCACTATAATACTTCTTTGTATGTAATACATTATAGTGTCAATAAAATGCTGTAGTTTTGCATCAGCTTGTGAAACAACCAGTGATTAATTACATTCTCACTCCGATATGAAAACTATGTACAATGACTGTTACAATAAAAACATAGGAATACAATTCAAATATTGGTTACCATACAATATATTAATATATGTTATTCAACGCACGTGTGTTGATATTTATAGTAGTTGCTCAGTGCAGTATTGAGTACAACTGTTGCCTCAGAGCTCCAAGGTTGTGTTTAAATATCAGTTCTTTACACGTAAGCTAAAGTCCCACATACAGTGCCATAATAGCATTCAACAAATCCTAGATAAATATCAATGTTTGTTCAGTGATATCACGCATGTATTTCAGAAAAATCTGCTTTATAATGAACCATGAAAACACAAAGCAGATCATTAATATGTCACTTTTATGAAAGATCTTCTCAAAATACAAACGTCTGTCCATATACAGAAAAAATATTCTTGTGCCTAAAATAAAAACAGATATTTGACTTGGCTCGGAGTTAGCTTTAGCCTCTGATGGTAATGATATTACAAAATGACTACTGGACAAACCCCATAAATAACTTCTCAGTGTGGTTTCCACACAGAAAGAATGCAGGGAACTGCAAGTTACAAATGTGTGCTATTGAGGCATAATATCGCAGAGGATGCACTTGTACATCTGAAGGCAAAAAAATGGAGCGTTTAAGAGGTCATTTTTGCAATTATTTTTTTATCAAATCTGGATTTTTGTCTGGAGAGGAATGAGAACATTCCTAAGGGGACTTCAGTTGTAGTCGTCTAAAAATATCAGCCTTGCAGTCCTTGCAAGAGGTACAGCAAATATTTTTGTAGAATTTAAGACAGTTGAACTATATTCCTACAATAAGTTTTCATAAATTTCCCTGAATTATTTTTAACTAGAATTGAATTTCCATCCTCAAACCAAACTCAATATTTCAAAACATGAACAGAACCTTTTATGCTTTTTACCCAGCCTTCATAATCATAAAGACTGTGCCCTATGACATGAATGGTGCTACATAGTAATAATAATAATTATAATAATAATGTCTGCAATAATCATTCAGGAAGGGCCTGTTTTTTGTGTTTTGTAATACATCACTGCAACCACTGATCATTTAAGGGACATCTATCAAACTTTAATTTGATGGGACTATGCTCACAGACTAATTTGAGCAGAAAGATTAAATAGCATATAATGATATAGCATATATATCAGTGTATAATATACCTGCACTCATCTGTCCATTTTAGTTATTTTGAACTAAAGAATGCTCATGGAGTACAGAAACACAGATTAAAGCTTTATGCAGCCCGGCAGGCACTTTAAACGAAGACATTAAACGACAATTAGTTCAGTAGTCTGTAAAACCACAGTAATGAATCTGTTACTGCATGTGGTGAAAAAAATTATAACAGGTCCTTATATGAATGCACTGTGAGCAGAAAAGTTGTTTATCTGGAACCCAGTGATGCAAACCTTTGGATTTAAGTTCAAGAGCAACCAGGGCACCAGTAGTAGACATGATATCATTCTTGTTAATGTTTGGCTTAAAAGGAAGAGAGGGATTGAATTTAAGGATTTGTTTTTCATCTGAATAGGTAGACATGTACAATTAATTTTGTGTGTGCTGCTGTTCTTTAAAACTGGCATGGCTGACATAGTCAACTCAAGCCAAACTTTCTAGAACCATGAATCAGTTTTAGAAAAAGTGCCTGTCCTACAAGTGGAAGCCCAATAGCCTCCTTCATTCACTTGTGTGATACTAAAACCAAGTTAACACGCTTAATTAAAGCATATAGAAATTAATATTATTTTTTGGAAATTGTGCTTCCAATTCTTAGCTAGTTGTTTTTACTAGAATTTCCACTTTTAAATTGTTAATGTGACTTGCAATATACAGTATATTGCTGCTATATTTGTGAATCTGTTTCATCATAAATGGATCACCGATCAAGCGCATTTCCTTTGTTTATTTGTTCAGACCCCCATGCACAAAAAACCTGATTGACTTTTCTTTTCAGAGTTTCACCAGATTGAAAATACAAACCGCTTTTTGTACAGGTGATCATACATGGATCATGCAAAGCGTGGGGAACAGTAGTGAGACCGAATGGGGTATCACTCTGGTCTCTTCGCCAGCAAGGTAATATTTATATCGCTCAGGGCCTCAATGTTTTTAGCGTACATTGCAAAACAAACCGGCTGGTAAGCTGCGATGAGTGTACAGTGCTTTTGAAGTGTTCCCGGGCAGGCTCGGTTGCATGTATTTCACTTTTATGTTTTGACATATTAATATACACCAGATGCACTGTAAAGACCCTCGATGCAACTTTTCATTTATTTGTTGCGGTGCAGGAGAACTGCGCGGTACTGTACAGCGATCTTCCAACAACCTTCCCAAGATTCTGGCTCACTGGAAAAACCACAAACTCAGGAACCAGACTTACCACTTCAATAGGGATTCTCAAAGAAAGCAATGCTCGAAACAGAAGTGCCTTATACATGTATGTTATTTTATCCAACAGGCATTTAAATCTCTGCGGACAATGTGATATCAGCCGTTCACAAATCCAAGGTAATGTGTAGCGCAGGTGGGGAAAATATCTGCTGCAGGTGATGATAAAATTACTTTAGTAGCGGTAAATTTACTGAAATTAATCGGCACATAACAAACCATAAATTCTGATGTAGCTGAAAAACAAGTCTGCAGTGGCATTAAAGAAAACAAAAATGATTAAAAAAACTGTTGATTTTACATCGAATTGAAATATGGTCTATATCTTCTTAATGTCTGTTGCAGACGTTAAGAGTCTGTTACAGAGTCTCAAGGAGTCAACAGCTGTTGAAGAAGTATGGCTGCTTCAGGCACTGTAATCACATAGCCGCACACAAATGAATATTCAGCTAATGCGAGATGCAACAACAAAGTCCAGTTTACTAGAAACAAGCCATTATTTAAGCTAATTCCTGTTATTAACTTTGTTGGGAATGGAGACAATGACACCAACATTATCTTCTGATTTGAAAAACAACACAGTAAAATGACAGCGTAACTACACAGTAAAATGTGTAGTGCCTTCAGGACTTGGGCTGGATTTGCCGATCCAACTGTCATTTACTTCGGCAATCAGAAATCCCTCCCTGACTCTGGGTGGTCATACCCCGTAGAGGGACATTTTTCTAGCAGGCTGATACCATAGGGCTAAAGGCCTGAAACGGGAGGCTAATATCCTTTCAGCAGCTGAGATTCATGTGAAAGTAAGGAAGAAAAAGGAAAAAAGGCGGGTGGTGAAGTGCTCTTCCGCCGCAGCTCGCCACAGCGGTAATGTGAGGCGGTAGCAGGATGCTAGTAGCTGGTTGACCACTTGCAACCTGACATGGTTTGACCAGCTTTTTGACAACACACACTTTCTTGTGTTGTAGATTTCATTTTAAACTGATAAAATTGGCATCAATCTTAAAAAAAAACAAATTTTTTAATTAAAATGAAACTAATTTATATAAGTATTCAGACCCTTTGCTGTGGCACTCCAAATTGTGGTCAGGTGCATCCTGTGTGCTTTAATTATCCTTGAGATGTGTCTAGAACTTGATTGGAGTCCACTTGCGGCAAATTGAATTGACTGGACATAGTTTAGAAAGTCACACACCTGTGTATATAAGGTCCCACAATTCCCATTGTATGCCAGGACAAAAACCAAGCCAATAAAATTGTGGCGAGGCATAGATCAGGGCAAGGGTATAAAACCATTCAAAAGCTTGCTTTGAGTGTTCCCAGGAGCACAGTGGCCTCAATAATTGTGAACTGGAAGAAGGTTGGAACCACGAGGGCTCTTCCTAGAGTTGGCCGTCCAGCCAAACTGAGTAACTGGACAAGAAGGGCCTTGGTCAGGGAGGTGACCAAGAACCCAACGTTCACTTTGATCAACAGAGCTTTGGAAGTCCTCTGCAGAGATGGGAGAACCTCCTGGAAGGATGACCATCTCAACAGCACTTCATCAATCAGGCTTTTATGACACAGTGGCAAGAAGGAAGCCACACCACTAAAAATGTGCTAAACAGCAATTAAAGAATTCAGAGATTCTAGTTGATGAGACAAAAATGTAACACTTTGGGCAGAACTCCAAGCACGGCGAACACCAGGCACTGCTCATCACCTGGCTAATACCATCCCTACAGTGAAGCATGGATGCATGCAACCTCAGACTGGGGCAATGGTTCACCTTTCAGCATGACAATTACCCAAAGCATACAGCCAAGACAATGCTGGGGTGGCTTCGGGACAAGTCTGTGTCTGTCCTTGAGTGGCCCAGCCAAAGTCCAGATTTAAACCCCATAGAGCATCTGTGGAGACCTGAAGTTGGCAGTTCACAGACACTTTCCATCCAATCAGTTGGCGCTTGAGAGGATGTTTCACTTTGTCATTATGGGATATATTTAATGAATTTTATCCATTAAAAATGGAATCTACAACACAATAAATTGTTCAAAAAGTGAAGGGGTCTGAATACCTTCTGAAGCCACCGTATGTTTTGAAACAGCTGGTAGCCAGACAAGCTATAGTACCAGCACTAGCTGGTTGACCAGCTCATTCCCAGTTAGACCAGTTTATGACCAGCTCAATTTTCAAGTTGGTCAAGCCAGCATTGCTAGATTTTACAGCAGCGCTCACCTTTAAGTACTTGACAAGTTTCTGGATCTGCCAGTACTCTGAGGGCAGGTCCGTGTTGCTCTCCGGCCGGCGATCTGGCTGCTCCTCATCTTCCTCGCTCTCTGAAGAGCTCTCGCTGAAGTCCTCGGTCCCTCCTCCCGCACTCTTCCTTTAAAGGAACGACAGGCAGTGAAACCTACATGAGACCAGGCTGCCCTCGAGAAGCAGACCTTCAGAATGTGTTCGGTCCACGGTTCAATCGCAGAACACGAATGTGCTTTCTTGCAAACAACAAGAAGCTGCTTTTAGGTTTTCGTGGACTCTCAAATCACGGTATGTGATAGCAGATGGCGAAGAGGTAATATAAAAGAAAATGTAGCTATGTAGTTAGCAATGTAGTGTGACTTCATATGCAAATCTGAAAAGGTGAAGTGGTTAAACAGAAATGTAGTGATATGGAACACATAGATATACTGTACCATACACGCAAACACATATGCAGATGTCCTTTGGGCTGTTAAAATAACCGTATCATCTAAACGCTATGCCGTAGTGCAATGAAATTTGGTACAGATACAGATAGGGCCATAGGGAAGCCATTCTCATGTACTGAGATTGCATTTCCAGGGAGCCCTTTATCAGAGAAAAACATCCAGCATCGTTTCTCCTGCCGGAGACTCCATGGTGAATAACTGCGGTCGCTATAAACCTTTGCACAGTCCCTGTGAGTCCACAACTGCGTCCGCAACCTTCCTGTGCTCCTATCTGTACGTGGCCCAACTTTCATTGGAGTACAGCACTGAGCGATCAAAGCACATGCTTGAACCGACCCAGTAATTTTACTATCAGCCAGTACACATTTAATAACTTTCCATTGCGGCCAGTTCCCTCAGAACCAGTACCGGTGGGGAACTGATGACTTACGTCTTTTGCGATGACAGACGTCCAGCCAAAGAAGACAAAGAGAAATTGGCTCTTTTCTTACTCCCTGACCGCACAGGTCTGTCTTGCATTTCGACAAACTTGTTTGCCCCCTGCTTGGTGGACTTCTTGCCACCTGCATCGCTAAAATACAATACAACAAACTTTATTTTGTAGGAATTCTCATTTGTAGAAAATGTAACTGCTACATTGCACACAAAACAATTAGTATTTAGATGAACCAGAAACCTATAGCAAGATATGACCGTTCCAAATGAGCAGGTTCTACAAAGGAATAATGATGTCTAAGAATGATTTCACTAAAAAGGAATGGCTTTAACAACGCACCATTGCAATAAACTAAAACTACAACTTTCACATCTAATTTCACATCTGCTCCTGAAAATTTAATTTTCTTGGTTAAAATGAAATTGCCAACTATCAAACTGTCAAAACCATGTGTGACTCTCCACATGCAATCTGTAACAAATAAGAAGGTGTCATTCCATGAAGGCCATCATTAGCTCCACCAATCACATAATAAAAATGTGGGCACACTTAGAAAATTCCCATCGCGTATGTTCCCGTAGTGTAAATTCATTACAGCATGTGTCTGCTGGCTTGAGGATATGACAAACTGCACACATGCAGATGGCATTTCACATGCGGACTGTTGCACTGGATCCAAGCCCCACCGCAAACACGACGCGGGGTCATTCTGACATTTCAAAGACATCGAGGGGTGGAATTATTACACACTCGTAGGGAGACTCTAGACCGAGGTTCTTCCATTTCAAAGATGGTTCTGATCTCTTGCTGCTGCCTGGCTTGTTCTGCACGCGCTGTTGTCTCCCCTTTTCGAGCACATTCTTTTCCTCAAGCTCGTAAGACCTTTGGGTTTGGCCTTGTTCCTCCACATCAACCGATTCCACATGTTCCATCTTCTGAGTCAATAGAGGCTCTTCGTTGACTGTGAAATCCTGTTAAAAACAGGAAAATGGCGTTTCTCAATTTGCACAGAAATTGTGACCTGTAATATACAATACATTTCGGTCATAAAATGATATAGACTTGGGTCATTAAAAAAAGCTTCTCCTGTGTATTATTGTTCTTATTACAAAGTCGCTGGTCCACCATGATTCTCTCAAGTTAGAGGGAATAGTTTTCATCTTACACGAGACATGTTGCCTCTTCAGACATATCACACCTAACTTGTGTCTTCTAACGTGTGAAAAATCGAATAAAACTAATCACAGCTATGGTTATGCACTTGCATTAGTAACCATCTACATAAAAGCGCCTTGAGAACATTCCGCCAGCAGGGAAACAATCCGGCCTTTATTCATTGAAAGAAATAACACATTTCACTGCTTTGCACGGGAGAAGTCCGTTCGATTAATTTGCTGAACAACATCAAACGTTTATTGTTTCTGTACATTCCATCCACTAAAGCTTTCAGCTTGGCACCAGGAAAGTAGAACCTTTGTGTCACTGTTATTCAGTGATGATTTTTAAGTTTTGAAGGCCCTTTTTTTCCTTTACAACCCATATTAGCATGCCAACAGGACACATGAATGGTTTGCAGGCAGGAAAGATTTTAATCACAGACACCTGCTAAGCAGAACCTGGCTCACACTCCAAATGGTCTCATTTAAGCTCAATCTTGATGTCAGGCTTTAACATGGCATGCCATACATTCAAATATGGGAGTCTTGGAGCGGGCTAGCAGCAGTTAAAAAACCTGGTGTTCACTGCCCAGCAGATTTCTGAGCATTTGGCTTTTCTCAAATGACTGGGGAGCAAATACTCAGAATCACTCGTATCGCTTCGTATCACTGCTAAAGACTGGAGGGAAGGTTCATACTCTGTTCTCTATAATTGCATTTATTCATTAGCATTTCTTCAACTATTTGTTTAACCATTATTTTACCTGGAAGACCCACTGAGATATTTCATTTCTTTTAAATGGAAGACCTGCTGCCTAAAAAGACAACTCAACTGCAAAAGAAATTTCAACAATTACAGATATCAATGACACAAAAGACCAAAGAATACCCATAATGAATGTTAAAAACACAGTGGCTTATGGATAAAGCACATAATGCTTTTTAAGACTATATGAACAGAATTATTGACTTACAAATCACCTAAAACACAATCAAAACAAAGTTCTGTTGTATAAAACAGAAATTATTATGAGTGCCACTGTGGGAAAAAAATGCTAAATGGCAATTGTAAAGTGCACTAATAATCAAATATACTGTAACTGAAGTTCAATATATCCTAGTTTGGGTTCTTTAAAACTTGAATAGCCTAAACCCCAATAATAAAATGCTTGAACAAAATTTTTTAAAAAGTATCACAGTAAATAACCAAAACACTTAACGGAATATCATAAAAAACTGATGCAGCTACTGTGCACATGGCAACCGTCCCACTGCTTTCACGCAGTCCAGAGTGTCGTGCCAAAGAACACATTTAGCCAACATTTTTATCATTCCAAAAACAACAACAGTGCAGGAGACGTGTCAACTCCACAGTGCTGCATTTTGATTTATGGGTATTTATGTGTGCACACACCTCTATGGCCAATATGCATAGTTTTTTTTTACATTCATTAGCAAGCAAAAGTAATTTGCACTGTTGACAAAGGAGTTAGCGCACGCTAGGCTGTCCTGACATTCATGATGGGATTTCATGTGACAGAGCCTCCTGCAACCTGTTGACTCAGTCAGTCAGACAGTCAGGGAACATTGGCAGGACCTGGAATCGAGGTCCTCATCAAGGCCTGCATCAAGGTCTGTTACTAACAGGGCTCTCGGACAGTCAGGTAACAGTTTACTATAGCCGGTAGCTAACAGTGGCAGGATGCTGTGGCTGTTGTTTGGTTGCCTCAGGGCCTCACAAAAGAGACCAAAGTATCTTCTTTCCCTGATGGATATGGACGACTTCTTTCCTGAAGGCCAAATTCTGTATCACATCATAGCCATTTCCCTGGATCCTGCCACCACCCAAATTCAAACAATATTTTTCCACGGTCCTTGATGGAAGTTCTCTGGGACGGGATGAAGTCAGAGAGAATATACCAAGTGGATCTGTAGAGTAAACTATCCAGAACCTCATAACTACTAAAGCTGAACATTTTTTGGAATGAAAGCTCAGTGGCTGGGACATAACTTTCAATGTTAACATGAAGCTTGATATCTTGTTTGAATGACTGACTGAGTCAGAGTATTAAATACATTCATGACCATGTGTGTAAACAATTCCAATTACTAATCATACGGAAATTTCTAAAACGAGTGCAAAAAAGATCTGTTCTTTGTTCTTGGCAGTGCTCACTCATTTGATTAAGAACGTCTAATATAATAAAAATATGAAATGATATTCCTAGCTCTGCAAACTTTGAGATATGCCGAGAAAACTATGTTATTATTGGCTGTCGCTTTGAAAGCTCAAATTTACTTGGCACTACAGTGCTTTAGCTTCCATTCTACTACCATCAGGGGCAAAGACTGAACTGCATCAAACTGAGTCTTTCTGAACTGACAATCGTATTTGCAAGCCATTATAACTACATAATTTGTCCTTAAAAAGCAACAAAGTTGTTGCCGGCCTCTTCAAAGCTTATACTTGGATGGGACAAATGAAAACGTGGGTACAGTTAGGGAAATTCCAATGATTAATAAGACCCAACCGTCACATAAGTAACTAGAGAGCCCGTTTTGAAATGACGGCAGTTCACAACAGTGCAATAAGATTAGTCCTGAAAGATCAATACAAAACATGATCAAGCGATAGAGATCCTCTGACTATAAGCTCAAAGAAAAACTGCATGATAAAAGGCATGCAGATGATTGGTTGAATCATCAGCAGGTATGTGAATTACCATACGTGGCAACCAATCAGCACAAAAGAAAATGCACTTAATTTGTATCCTGACAAATCCATCTGCACTACTTTCACTGCCTCTGGCCATCGTCCAATCAGCCATCTCAGATCACGGCACTGCTCTTCAGTCATGAGCCCTGAGGGCTCCATGCCTGGCACTGCTGCTCTTTACAACCTCATAGCCTTCTTCACTGTCACTTTCCTCACAGCTACCATTTACAGCTCTTATAACGTAAGCTGGGGCCATGCGTTCTTCTTTATTTTCCCAGTCACACTTTACAATAAGGGAACATGAATTGGCATTAACTAATGTAGTTGCCAACGTTAATACTATCAATCACATTAATTAAGCATGAAGTTAACTTTTCATTAGTTAATGTATTTGTTACGTTAATATTTATACATTATACATAGGGTAAACAATAATTAGTTAACCATTAACAATTATATGGACTGTTTTTTTGGCATTAAGTAACATAGATGTTAACATGAATTAATGATGTACAAATACATTAACAAAGCTGTGCAGATTAACTCTTCAGCGGTTAGTTAACAACTACATTAGTTAATGTCAATTCATGTACTGTAACTTTTTTGTAAAGTGTTACCATTTTCCCTATAGAAGAGGCAGGTAGTTAGTTAGCAGACTGGCCATTCTTAATCAAATGTGTGTGATTAACAATATACAGATGAACAATAATATTAATTATGGATTCCTTAAATGACAAGCTTATATGGGCTGAATGGCCTGCAATGATCAATCGTTATTTCTTATTCAACAGCAATGCAGCTGCTCGTCTTGAATTTCCTTAATGGCATCAAATTGTCTTTTGTACTGTAATTTGGAGATCAAATTTGGAGATCACTGCATGTCTCAATTTCACCAAGTTGTTCTACTGATTATAAGTGTCCTGTTACTTCTGTAATAGATTAGTTAGTGTTGCAGACATTTATAATTTATATTCTTGTCCATTATGTTTTACATCTGCAAACTATATAAACAGATACTATCTCCGCAGTTTTGCAAAGAACATGTTATGCAGCAGGGGCAAAAGGAAATCAGCCTTCGTAATATAATTTCCGTTTGGTAGCTTAAGGATAGAATTATATTTCAAAAGCAGTGTAACAAACAACAGAACAACCAATGATGATCTTGGTCTTTGTATACAGAATTAAATAAACATAAACAGGACATACGTATCAGTGTTGAGTTTACTTTTTTTTTAAATTGAGGAATGAATGTCAGCAGAAGCACATCTTTTCTGTAGGATGCATCTGATGCATTTTTAATGAATGTATTTTACTATGAAAGTGAGAATCATGTACAAAGGACTTCTGTTCTTGAATAATTTGGCCCTGTATGCATAAAGTATGTCTGCAAGCCCATATTTTTCCACTTATGAATGATCGTTGAGTCACAGAAACCAAACTATATTTTTTTATGCCAAATACTTTTGTATGTTTTTTTAAAAGGCTAAAGCAATTAGTGATTGGTTCATTCGTCACAACACTGAAATAAGACTACAATAATCAACAATCATTTTTCTTCATGCATAATATCTGAAAGCATATTCAGACACTTCAACAGAAAGATGAAAAAATGTAGAAGCATGATGAAGTATTTTTTTAAAGAGCGCACATTCATTACCTGTTTACCTATGTTTTCAGTAAAATGAGGAGACTGAATTTTCAGAAGTGTCACAAGATCTTTGTAGACATCACTCTTCCTTTCATAGGCTTGGTCATCTCCTTCCAGTTTAATGCCCTAAAAGAAAACAAAAAAAAAACTTTGATTCACTACAGCACATCATTGCTGTTATTTATACTGTTGAAAGACTTACCCGCGGCAACTTATGGTACAAAGCTTAAAATCTGGTATTTTAGTTTTGCTTTCTGCTGTAGCAATTGAAGTAAATCAACCTTCCCGCGGGTCCAGTAGCATTGTTCCACCTACATTTCAAAACTAGGTCCCAAAGATTGAATGTTCAATATTCTACCACCCCACTGACAGCTGGCCTTTAGATAGGCATGTTGTTTTTCAGAATCCAATAGCATTGCTACCGTATGTGTACAAAGTATTACACGGTATTGTGTGACCTCGACTGAACCAGTGTCTGGTTAGGCCAGCAGCAGAAAAGGTAGAGCAGGAAGGACCGAAACATAATGAGAGGTACAGTAGGAAGGACTGGTAAAGCAGAGAGGAGTGGTAGATACAGTAAGCTATGCATAGTACGACAGAAATTTTGCGGTAGAACAGGCATGAGCAATACAACAGCAACCTAGCTAACGTACAAAAAGTTCCCACAATGTTACTGGAACATTCTGCCAATGATACAGTAACACTACCACTACAGGACAGTGACATTTTGAGAATGTTTTGCGTTAGCGTGAGTACACCAATAAGGAATGATATACTGGAAAGGAATGGGATAGCAGTAATTGGGAGGACCAGGAGGGATGAATGGTGTGGCCCCGTTCTACTTTTTGAAAACCGCCGTGGAAAGAAATTGCAAGAAAACCAAACTCATGTATTCTTTGTGATGGAACCTGTCACGGAGATCAGGTGCTGCGCCCCATATCCTGAGCGCACAAAGGGATGGAAAGAAAGGATGGATCGTTCCAAGGACAAGGGTGATTGAGAGCTTTGGATGCTAGAGCGTGATATAGTCCACATGGATGTATAGTGAAAGCAGCTGTGGCTCCTTTGAGACGTTCTGGCACAAACCTGGCGAAGCGGATCCAGTTCTATTCAAATTGGGAGTGACCGCCCAAAACCAAATGGTAAACAACAGAACTGGACCAATATCCTCAGAGGACTGCAGTTGATTCAGATCCGAGGCATGGCTTTAAACTGGCACTGCCGTCCGTTTAAAATAATGTTTAAACAGTGAAATAATTTTGAATTATTTTCACTTATTAGCCTTCACGGGAGAAGTCTGAAACACTATTTTGATTAATATCGTTCACAGGGATGCTTTTGAAGTGGTGCACATGTTTCATGCTAGGAAGGAATTTTTCAAATTGTGCGATTTCCATAAATTGCTAATCTTTCTTACATACACATACCTATTGCTTTCAAAACACTGTGAGTGTCATTCATTTATGCTCATTACGAAATTGACTGTGCCTTGATATTTAACTTCAGATTAATCACCTTGAAAAGTTGCCACAATTTAAGGAAAAAGTAAAGAATTTTCCAGCACTATTTCTCAAAAACATGCTGATGACTTCCAGTTTCAGCATATGCTCTTAGCAGGTATTACAATAAAGATAAATCGCATCAAAATGAAATGGAAATGTGTTCTGTTTTATTTATTCTCAGTATTCATTTTGATTTCTCTTCAGTGAGTAAGAAAGTTCTTACTTCATTCCTAATTACAGTATAGACATTCTATTTGTCATAGTTTGGTCAGTAATTATTTTATTGACTATGGGCTATTGTGCAGTGCAAACAGAATTAATATACTATAAGAACTGTATTTCAGAGAATACCTCTGCCTGAAAACAAACAGATAGCAGATAACAGATAACACTCACAGACAGCAAATGTTAATTTAATTTTGCTCACATGTTCCTCTCGTCTTAAAACCTACCCCATTAAGAAAGACTCCTGCTGTGCTGCAGGTGATGTATAGAGGATCAGTGTCACATGTTTCAATAATGAGGTAGCAGATTTCTCCATGCACTTGTCTCCAGGGAGGGGTGCGACATCCATTTGAAAATTCATAATCTACAGAATATTAAAGAAAATTGTACACAGCACTGAAACGAATAATAAAAAATAAAAATAAAAACATAATAAGAATAATAATAAATAATGATAATAATAATAATAATAATAATAATAATAATAAATAATTATTCATGAGGAATCGATAATGTGTCTTGACCTTGACCAAAACATTATTACAAAAGGTCAACAATTACTGTAAATGAGGAGATGAAATCAGCACTAGTGACAAAGTTGGCAAAAGAAGGTTGATTCATTACTTTCAGTAGAATTTACAAGAGCAATTTTAGGGAGGTTATTGGTGTGATTTCACACGATGATTAATCATCTTTTGAAAATATGGCCATATATTAATCAGTGAAGTATCTCCAGAGCAAGTATTTGCGTAGAAGGTTTCAATTTTCCTTTGCGTAAGGGACACATTTTTCAAAGACAGGCATTTATCACTTGTGAAACGACCCATTTCTAGGAACAGTTAATTGCTAAGTTACTGCAAACCTACCCCGCTTTAGGTGAGTGAAATACTGATTCATCTCTCAGCAAACTGAAATCTGGCGTATATAATTACTTCCATGTTTCAGGATTCAGACATTCTGTGTTTGCAAATATCCAGCATTGCCCATAATAGCAATCAATTTCTTCCGAGACTGAAGAGATGTGAAAATAATTCAAACCTGATGTGTATTCAACAGACTTCAACACCCTTTTCTCCCCTTCGCCACAGAAGCGTTTGAGCAGCTCCACATCGTTCTTTACCGTGGCGGGGCTGAGTCGAACCTCCCTGCAGAAAACAAACGCGCCAATTAATTCAGCTCGTTTTTTAGCCTGCTCCCTAATATTTTACCCGATCCGGCGACGTGTGTTCCAATTCGCATGGATGTAAAACACAGATTGAGATTCATGTGTTATCAATCACGGGCACTTGACAAACTCCTCCTCAAAATGTTGTACTAAATGCTCCAGGAGGAGCACAATCCCACTCACTGGGTGATCTGCTTCAAGGAGTTGCTCAGCAGCAAAGTGTCGAGCTGCTGAAGCAGCAGGAGAAGCTTCATTTTGACTTCGGTCTCTTTGGATTCATTGTCCTCTGTGACTTTCTGCAAGAGGCGTAACATCGATGTGTCCTCTCCCTCCACCGTAGCAAAACTGGGCCCTAAAATCTTCACAATCGGGTCTCTGTTAGCTGAGTGAACAAAAGAGAAATGTAGTTCAGCCCCAAAGTAACACATTTGTTTTACATTTCAGCAAACATTTTAAAAGAAGCGTGCTATACAGTGATTCACATTCGAAATGAAATTTCAAAAGTGGCAAAAATTTTAATTATGAAACAGCACATAATGTTTTTGCAGATGGGCTGTTGAACTTCAAACTCACAGAAGGAAGTGAGGGATGACATTTAGTATAGTCATTACTGTGATTCAAATCAGCCATCTCACCTTGCAGCCTTCGTGCTCACCTTCAAGACATGTGCGGACTTCCTTTAATTTTTTACTTTTTGCCAGCTGCACTATATTAGAGAGCTGGCTGAAGCTGTGCACGGAAATGGTGGAGGATGAAAGCTGAAGAAGGGGCTGTCCATCACTGCCAGTTTCCTGCGATTTTACTGTAACGCCACTGTAGAATATAAACATACTGTACCATCATGCTTATACCCTTATGCTTTGCATTGCTTAACTGAAAAATGTTACATAATTCAAAAAATCCAATAACAATGTGTCACCTTCAGACTACTCTTCTTAATTCATGGCATACAATGAGAGCATAGTATGAATTGTCACATTACGGGGAAACAAACATCGTAATCTGTGATCTGCAAAGGTTTAACAATGTAGTAATCTATACTATTTTCAGGACGGAAATTGGTGGCTTGATGTTTCTTGCATATCTAACGTTACCTGGTGTCATATTCATTCTTAAAATCAGAAGGCTGTAAAGTCGTTTCCCATTTCAGGGCTTCCTTGAACACAAGGCCCGCCTCCTGGGGGTATTTGGAACTGAACTCCTCCACAAAGCGGAGGATTTCCTTCAGCAGGGACTCGTTCAGAGGAGTGACTTCCAGTTTGCCAGCTCCAGTGCTTGCGGTGGTCCATTGTGCGGCTCTTGACAGCGCAACCCCCATGGCTTCCACTGTAGCTTGATTTATGGAGAAAGAATGACGATTAAATGCATGAGATTTTGCTGGGACACATGTGACTGTACCTGTCGATTTAATATAGCTGAATAAGAAGAATACACTACTTGACGTGTTGCGCTTTGGTTAACATGGGACTATAGAAAGAAGGATTCAATTGTGAATGTTTCGTTTGCAGCCAGCTTTGCGGCTATTTGAAAGCAATGCTACTGTAACCAGTTTGCTAGAAGCTAAAAGAAAGTAACTAGCTAACGTTACACGCATGATCTAACAATATAACGTTCGATTCCTAGCTAGGTACAGATGAAATAACGCAAGTCGTAACATCTCCAATACTAACTTCATAATTAACTGGTAGCTGCCAAGCTAACTTAATAGTTTTGGATGGTTACGTGCATAATACTGTTACAGTCTAATTACCTCTTTCTTAGTCTTACTTCAGTAGGAGCATTCTTTTCAGAAATTTCTAAAAATATCAGCCATAATATTTCTGAATTCTAACTTTAATCTCAAAAACGTACAAACGGACCGTCAACCTTTCCCACCTTCCAACCAAGTTTCTTGAGGATCAGTTGCTGCGTTGTCCTGGAAACGAGACGTGCACGTGCAAAGCAGCCAGTTTCTACTGTTGCTGTGATACGAATAAACAACGAAAGCGCGAATGGGTCAAAAAGTACCGCACACTTTAGGTACGCCAAACATCTCCTGCCCTTCTGCCGGTGAAAATATAATGAATCAGTGTGAAATATTATCCGATAATTAATTCAAGAAAACACAAGTTCACGTTGAATTGGAATGTATTGCTGGCCTTGCTTCATTGGCGCCACAGTGAATAAAGAGCTGTCCCAGCTGACCAAGAGAAAATACTACTACTACTACTACTACTACTACTACTACTAATAATAATAATAATAATAATAATAATAATAATAATAATAATAATAATAATAAAAATAATAATAATAATAATAATAATGATAGTGTAACTACATAAAACATGTAATAGGATGCAAAGCCAAAACAAAAACAAAAATTAAGTAAAAATGGTTAGCATCCTTATTATTAGACATTAAATCATGATTTCTTATCCGCTTCATGTTCGTTATGGTATTAGATAACGTCAGGTTACAGTATTTTTGTGAATTTTTGTCATAACGTCATTGTAATTTTGGATTAGGAGGCTATGGCTCATGCATGAATCTGCACTTAAAATTGGAATCTCAAATTTGACATGTTTTCTTGGGCTCTGAATCTGCAGAGCAGACCGTTCGAGAGCCTCTTGACAAACTTCCTCGAGCCTGTAAGGTTTGGCAGGACGACATAGACAAACAGTGTTCCGACAAAAAAAAAAGAGGCAATTTTGGAGTAAAACTTTTTACCCACTCAGCCTCAAATGAAAAGTTCATTCAGTTGAACTGACACTGGGCTGTACTCCTAGTGACCTTCGGTCAGAAAATGGGACAGCAGTGTAAGGTAGTGGTTAGAGAAGTTGACTTGCTACCACAAGGCCACAGGTTTGCATGCTGGGCAGGGTGTGGCAGTTGTACTCAAGAGCAACATGCTTAATTTGTCACTCTAGTGATTTGAATAAGTATATACATTCAGTGATCACTTTATTAGGTAAATCTGTACGCCAGCTTGTTAATGCAAATATTTAATCATCCAATCATGTGGCAGCAACTAAATGCATAAAAGCATGCAGATGTGTTCAAGACGTTTTTTTCAGACCAAATGTCAGAATGAGGAAGAAATGTGATCTTAGTGACTTTGACTGTGGAATGAGTGTTGGTGCTAGACAGGACGGTTTGAGTATCTCAGAAATTGCTGCTCACCTGGGATTTTCACATATAACAGTCCCTATAGTTTGCATAGAATGGTACAAAAAACAAAAAACAGCCAGTGACCAGCAGTTCTGCAGGCAGAAACACGTTAATGAGGGAGTTCAGAAGAGAAGGGCCAAACTGGTCAATGCTGACAGGAATTACGCCTCGAAGTGGATAGGCTAGCAGAAGCAGCAGGAGACTTAATAAGTCAAAAATAATTATGTATTTATAAGTCTAATAAATAACTAATCAGGTTCTCACTGAGTGTATAATTGTATTAATATGAGTTTCCAGTTCACACTTAAGGTGTTACATTAAAGAGCTTGTAATAATTAGCTTGTTGTAATTAGGTGCTTTCTCTGTCTACTCTACTTTTGAAAAGTATTGTAAACTTAAGGTGAAAGTCAAGAGGAGACACTGTCTATATACTGCCTGCTGTGGATCTGGCACAGCCTGTGCCATCTGTCTCCATAGGAAGGATGTGTAGTTTTTCATATTCCTATTTCATTATCGCGGGGTTCATCTCATAAATTGATGCTAAAAATGATGAACATAAGTCATGCCATAACAACTACAATATATTTGAAAACGACTGGCAATACCTCCAAAGAAAGTTAACAATCGTAACTAGATCTATGTCAGATATGCAATTGGTGGGTTCATCCCTAAAGAACATTACAGCACAAAGTAGGACGACACACGACTGCTACAAAACGCTTCGGAACTTTGATACAAGGACATAAGGAAAGGTTTTTTTGTGTTCATTATAGCATGTTACTTAGCACTAGACATGTTGTTGTCATGCCTACTTCAGCCATCCATGATGCAAACTTCCAACTGAAGAAATCCTCCATGTGCTTGCTTTCGTGCAACCAACCATCTTGCCAAAAATGTAATTTCCCAATGTAAATGATGTTGGTCACTTAAAACAGAACAAGGAGTCCATTATACTGCAAATTTAGCCAATTTCCCTGAAATGCCATGGATATTGGCAAGATTTCAAGGTCCTTAAAGATACACATTTATCGGCCTATTGAAATGAATAGATTGAATTTCATGTTTTTACTACAGACAAATGCAAAAAGAAAATAAGCTAATGATGCTAGAAACCATGATATGGAAGCCAGAACTGAATCTACTTTGAAAAAAAGAGTGAACCCTCAGTGAATTGCTCCAAGGCACATAGTCAGATTAGCAGTGAACACAGACGGTAAATGAAGCAAACTACAGGAAAGGTACCTGCATTCTATAAGTGTTCCCATAAGTGTGTGCCCAAAGTATGATTTATAGCTACAGCTCAGACATGTTTTCATACGTTTTGAATAGCCTCACCATCCCAACTTCCAGCCTGCATTTTTTGACTTTGAGTGAATTTCCCAATTTGTACAAATCAACATTGTTTCTCCTTTGTCTGGCAAACTACTGCTGGTGTCTTATGGCACACTGGAGTGACAACACGGAAGTATCCAATGGGCAATAAAACTAGCTGGAAACCTGGTTTCCTCTGTTTCTCTTGCTCTGCATTCCCAGCACCTGCAAGCCAATGATTCAGAAACCCATTCTTTTGATGTTTTGTTCTATCCAGCACAGCAGGTGGAATTATTTTTACTCCAATCTGTACCTGTGGCACACTGAACTATGCAGCATCCTACAAATCAGGCTGCAACTCCCCATGGGGGAGGCAGTAGCTCATCCCTAGAATCAAGAAAAAACATTCACAGTGTTAGAGAAAGGATTTATGACTTCCCCTTTGGGTATTTCATTTGGAATGAGATAACTTTTTCAAAATTAAGAATGACTGAGAAGACAGGCTCAGTTGTCCAGTGTATGTGTAGGGGCACTGCTTCTGAAGGGATATCCATGTATGTGCATATGCATGTGTGTGAGCCAAGAGAAAAAGGATGAAGTATTGGAGTATTAATGTTTCTGGCCTATGATCTCATTAGCAGCCCTAATTACTTTCCTTTTTTGTTAAATGGAACAATATGCGAGGCCAGACAGGACCCAACTATCTCAAAATCTGAAATAAATATGTTTGTGGTAAAACCACCTGCTGCTTCATTTAGCTCGATACAGCATAATAAACAGAGCAAGCCCTTGTGTTTTTTATTCATTGGTTGGGTTGACCTTTTGACTGAATGAACGGGAAAACATGTTAAATACATTTCTAAAAGTACTAAAGCCAAATAGAAGTTTTTCTATGGTGTATCTATGGTGTATCCAAAACTCAAAACATTCCCTTAACACTAAAATCGAAACTTCACCAAATTTTTACCCAATTGAATGAGGGATGGATGATAATGTACTGGTAGGCCTATTTTGAAATTGTGCTTCCTTCTTAATTATCTTAACACACAAAAAATGAAAACCTGAAAGTGATTTACAGTTCAGTGTGCGATTAAACTACTGTACACAACACAGAGGAAACAGCAGGCCAAGAACACCTGTTGGATTTCAAACATTCAGATTAAAAATAAATATCCAAATGAGGGATTTGAAACAAGAAGAAGACAATTACAAGACATTATTGGGTCAAAATGTTTGCTTGAAAATGTAATTTCTTCCTTCTCATAGCTGTTTAGCAGACAGAGTATGGGTCATGTATGATTCAGAGAGAGTGACTTATGATGAGCTAGAGACTTGACGACCTGTCATACTTTTTCCAGGGAAAGAATTTACAACACACATTACTTTTTTTTGGAATGATTCCTTTTCAAGGAATGTTGAGAGTTACCATATTTATATTGTACAGAACAGTGTCAATTTAGCATTATTTGTATAAATAATTGCTCCATTTTATTAGCTGTAAGAGCAGCCAATGCAATGTGACTTATTCATGGAAAAATATTGGATAGTTGGATAGATAAGACAGACTGGAAGAAAAAAGCAGAAGAATTATTATTATTATTTCTGTATCCTAGTCAGCTCCACAAGGCAACTGGTTATTTTTAACCAGGCCATCATTTGTATAAAAATATATAAATCATGCTCACTTTTATTTTCACAAATCCCATCACGTAATTTCTGGAAGGAATACCTGTCACAGCTATACAGTACAGTCAAAAGTAATAAGTAAATTTAAACTTTCCAAAATGTCTTCACTTTACATTTATCTCATTATAGCCACAGGCCGCTATAAAAATGAAACAATAAAGCTGATGCAAAATCATTTTGGCAAGAAAAACTAAATCAGAGACTCTTGAAAATGTTTTCACTGTAACAATGAATATGCTTCTAAAGCTATGGATGGTAAGTTAACCTGCAATTATGGCTTTTAACTGCCGTTTGTATTTTCAAGTTTTTAGTGGCAATGCTTTCTTTGGACAGGATTCCTGCTTGTCAGATATATAGAATTAAAAATAGATGTTTGGATCTATGGACATTAAAAATTCCTACCTCATGCAGTACAGAAAAATGTTACACCGTGTTTTCTTAACATTCTTTTTATATTCAGCATAAATCCCCCGTTGTTTGACTGGATTATTTGTGTATTTTGAAAGATTTACATTTCTAAAAAGCAGTATCAAAATACACATTTTAGTAACTATTTTAGATTTTTAAATAACAGCTGTAAAATTCAAATGATCTGAAATGATTGATACTTTCCATTGTGGCTGTCATAGTCAAACTACCCAAACCATCAGTGCAGATGTCCAGCTGACATGATCCACATTGTGGTAACAATATTGGCTCATAACAATAGCAACACGTTATAACTGTGCTCTGATGCAAAAATCACAGACATGAAAAAACAAGTTAACCGACACACTGTATATTTATGGTTATTATATTATGGACATATGGGCATGACTGTGCATATCATTACATAGATGTGGTTTCACTGGTAAAAAAATCAAAAAAGTTTTTGATGGGGACATGATGTTACATTAAACAAAAATGGAAAAATGGTCCAGTGCCGCATAAAACTGAGTACTTTCTTTGCAACAACTTTTTCTGATGTCTCTCTTGAAATTGGAAAGAAGCTTAAAGGGAGGGTGTCTTAAAGAGAGGGAGTCAACTGGAGTAAGCTGGGCTGTCCAGTTGGGCAGTCCACACTGATCGCTGTGGAAGGAGTAGAGGCCTATCTGCAGGCCCAATAACTTGCCCTTGTTTCCTGGCAAGGTTCACCTGAGGTCAATGCGGCCCAAACTCCCAGCTGACATTGGAGGAGCCATGTTGTCCCTCTCTTGACATGAGCTCAGGCTCTCTGTGCCAGATCTGCACCCCCTCCTCTAGTCCCCAGCCTCTCCTCAAATGACAGATTGCAGCTGGTTCCATTTCAAAGTCACTCAACACACTTGAATAAAAAGACAGATCTTCAACTTTCTGTCTACCCCCCTAGTTTCCCCCATGCACACTTGCTCCCCTTCACTCTCTCTTTCACTTGAAGTGTTGTTATTTTGTTATTTTGAAGCTGCTTTGTGTTTGGCTCTGTCTCAGTCAGTAACACTTTCAGAGGTTTAATATATTCTGACATTTGTTTAATAATCCCCCCTGGAGATTTGTGGGAGCTCAATCAGCTGAAATGTATAACAGAAGGCACGGATGAGACACTTCTGTGTGCTGAAGATCCAGACCGGGAGTGGAAGAGTACTGACAGTTCTGGGCTCTCAGCTGGGATTCCAGTTTGCTAATATTCACCCAAATATAAAACTTTGTTGAAAAATGGGATGTTTCTGAGGAAAAATGCATGAGAGTCAATGCTGGAAGGAAGATAGGTTGCCAGTCAAAATACACCAGCAGCTTTCTGCAAGTACTCAGGACGGCACAGCTGATGCTAATTGCCTCTTTCAAGAAGTTGCATGGAGTTTTTTGTTTCTGAAAAACAAAAGCAAACACGAACAGATAAATACCCATAACTAATAGTGAATGGCCAGGCCTGCAAAGGGTGAAGTGGTAAGTGCAAGACCTTTGTATTTGCAGAGAAATTTGTAAACCTATTTCTTTACATGGGAACTGAAGACTACATCTGGCCAAGCAGGCAGAGGAAAGTTCCGGAATTCCAGACAGTGCTAACAATGCAGTCTGACCTTGCATCACGCAGGACTAATTGGTCTGTCTCTGTTCAGCATACCTGTACGAGTGGCTCTGTATTGCAGGACTTTAGCCGTGCCATGTGCAGGATGTGTGGGTGAAGCCAGCGGCAGCCTATTGCATTGGGGTGCATTCAATGGTCCTGACTTCGGCGCTCAGATAGGTTCAGAGGGGTCTCCGTGTCACCCTGGTCTGCTGAGGATCACTCATTAACCCACTCTTTAGAAACCCATTCCCCACAGCTCCTCTCTCAGTCTCTGCTCCCAAAACCACTCAAATGACCCTAACCCCGACAGAAACACCTGCCGGCTCCCTAACTGCTGGGACAGCTTCCCCTTTCCTCTGCCTATAACTTACACCAAAAGACCTGCTGCTCACCTTCTGTCTCTCAACTCTCAGCTTATGGCAATGTGCCACCAGCAATTTGCACTGGGTATCCCCAAATGACATTAGGAGAAAGCCCATTAGCTGCTTTAGAAAGAAAACACTATTGGTACTCAAAAAGTAACTTTAATAAAGATATGTGTATATAAGTCTGCTCTGGTTCTGTTCATGCGAGTCATTTGGAGTCTGACAGATTAATGCATGGAGGAAACCTTTTCATAACCCCGTTCCCCTTCCGCCCGACTTAGCTGGGCATTAGCCAGCCGCACCACCATGCAGTCAGGTTTGACCGAGAGGGCTCATTGCACATAGGTCTGTGCTGTGCCTATGGCTCTTATTGAGGGATTACGTCACCTTGCAAAGGGACGCGACCCATTACAGAGTCATGCAGTTCCCTGTTATTCTTCCATCATGAAACCAGACAGTGTCTCCTCTCTCCCCGCTCCTTTTACTTGAAAACATCCATTGTACAACTCGTGGTTCCCACCATGGCATTCAGACATGTCAAGGGGACTGCTGATTGGAAACAATAACAAGATGTGCAACAGCTTCGAAATCCTGGCATTTTGCCGGAGGGAAAGCAACAACATGTCAAAATACAGAGGTATACGTTGAAAGGGAGGTCAGATTATTTTGGGTGATTTCAAGGTTCTCACCTGAAACCAGAGCGAGGGGGCGTCCCAGTTTTTCCACAAACTGGCCCTCGTCGGCATCACCAAGGGGCCCTGCTTTCATCTGCTGGCAAAGCTCTCTGGTTTGTAAGTGTCAAAAGAGATCCTGAGCCGGCTCCCACAATCAAGACACTTCCGATATGAGCTAATGCTGTGCCAAACCTGAGGAACTCACAAATTTGATGATTAAGTTTATATGTATTGTTCACCTTCCTGAAAAAATCGGGTTTTTAAACATGGTGCACCGTGTGAGACTGTTTAAGGCACCATCCTTGAGAGACAATGTATGTTGTAGCAGAGTTAAAACTGTCAGTCTTAGGTCATACTTGGACACTGTACCATCTGCATCTGAAAAGTTTTTAAATGCGCTTCTGCCCACTGTGCTCGTCATTGAGTTGTGTGTGCATGAAAGACCATAAAATATTTTGCCGGTCTTGTTGGTGCCACCTGAACCCTGGCATCAGACCAAAAAATGCACATTCTGTTAACAAAATAAATAAATTACTAAACACAATACCAGAGGGAGAATTATATAACAGATTAGCCCAATTTTGATATCCACACAGGAAAATGTCAGGTATCTTTAACTGTGACCTGGTATTTTGGCTTCATCCTGGAAGGAGTTAATCTACCACAAACCCCTACAAGCACCCATTGGTTTGGTGTGCAACAGAGATCCACTTGATAAGATTTTAAGCAAGTTGACCCGATGCCGAAGGAGAAACAGAGATGGATAGCTGGAATGAGCGGACCATCGCTCACTGAGAGAGAGAGAGAGAGAGAGAGAAAGAGAGAGAGAGAGAGAGAGAGAGAGAGAGAAAAGGGTAGAACCTGGTCGAACCGTATCAGGCTCAGGGCTGTTGAATGACAGTACCGTATCAGTGTCTTCAAAGGTATCGTGTAGTCTCTTTTGCATTAGGAATGAAAGTAACTTGTTAGAATGAAAGAGAACAAAAAAAACTGAGGATCTCATGTCAGGCCTGATCCCAGCTGTGTTATAACTTTAGCCAGAATAGTAATGTAAGAATTAACATATGCGAGTGCTCATGATGTTGATTAACCACTGATAAATGTTCCCCATAATTCGTTTAACGGCATTAATGAGGCTTTTCAATCAGAGCTACCACAATGCACTGACCTTACATGACACATGGGAAGAGAAACCTTGTCTCTTGGCTAGTCTGCTGTTACTGCTCTCCTGAAAAGACTCTAAAACCAGCAAGCCTGAGGGATGTGTATTACTGTTCAAGTTGTTTGAGAAGCAGGTGAAACATTGCTGTGTAAAGTTAAGAATAGGTTAAGTTTGATTAATGGTTATGATTAATGGTTTGATTAATGGTTAATTGTTCTGATTACAGGAAGAATCATTTTAACTTCCAACCAACATGAAAATACTTACTTTTTAAATGCAAGACGTGAAAAGGATTTGAAAGCATGAAACTGCAATATCGCTTTTGTGGAAGGAGCTGAAGAATGTGTCACAATGGATCAAGAAAGTAGGTAGTAATCAGTGCAACAGGTTTACTGACATGTATCCCAAACTGAAAAAATTACAATGGAATGAAATTGAGGACCTTCAGTTAAGATGCATGGCACCAAAAACTCTGCACTTGCTGCAAGTAAATGCAACCTAGACTCATTACAGTTTTTAACACTAAGCACTTGGGGCTTCTGGCCTCGCAATTAAAACCGGTAGATGGAGGCTGAGGGCTCTCTGGGGGGCTCTGAAGCCAAGTTTAAGAAAATACAGGTGGACAGCTTCACGTTCCCGTAACAGAGTCAATGCTCTCGCAGACTCGGCCTTGTGTACCCTGGTTTCGCTCCACAGATGTCAAAATCATGTCTTAAAATAAAAAAACACCGGCCCTTTCCACCTGAACTTTTGCCCTCCAAAGCGTACACACTGCACACAGACAAGTAGCACACCTACAACTCTTTCCATATTTCCGCCAAACATCACAGCATTGTGCACTTCGCAAGCCAGATATGTGGTAATACGTGAGAGGTGACAAA
Organism: Conger conger; assembly: GCF_963514075.1. Lineage (NCBI taxonomy): Eukaryota > Metazoa > Chordata > Actinopteri > Anguilliformes > Congridae > Conger > Conger conger. The sequence continues at coordinate 27,133,932 of NC_083763.1, read as the reverse complement.
GAAAAACATCCTAGGCTCAAACGTTATAATTGACTCGGAATGCAACAGGCCTGGAAAGGTTTACGCCTATAGGCATATGAGGAAATGTGTGGCTAATTAGTTGGAGGACTGGGTGGGCAGTCGTTCTAGTCAGGCACAGCCCTTGAAATCTTACTCTGTTGTCAAGGGTGTTTGTGATAGCAAAATCTCCATAGCCCACATGCTTTATTTGCTAGATTGACATACTGTATGCTACACTGAACACCTTTTCAGATTGTACATCTTGAAAACATGGAATCAGAAACAGCTGGAGAAAATATCCCCACCCCAATGCACACAACATAGATTATCACAGGCAGTACTTATAACTTATCACAACAAGAAGGGATCAGGATATTGCCCTTGACTGAGCAATTCAGTGTACTAAATCAAAATGATTGGGGAATATATCAGGCGGGCCAGTCATTTTGCTTTAATGGCTTCCGAAACTCATCACAATGGATGTAAAGGTCTCTGCGACATGTCACCAGTGCCCAGCGAGCGTCTGGTTTTTCCAGCCAGTCTGCTCTTCACCCAGGCAGCTTCAGCTCAGGAAACCCCTTTCCTCTGACAAAACGCAAGCTAATATGAAAATTTATGGACATGAAAATAAATACATCAGAACGCCTGAAACAGACCAATTCGGGAAATCTTAACCTCCGAGAGCAACATCAATCTTCCTGATCTGAG